>NW_024868531.1:336422-401012 GCF_013358625.1 Macadamia integrifolia | reverse complement strand
CTCATCAGAATTCCCCCACACTTAGACTTTGCTAGTCATCGAGCAAAAAAAAGAAAAAGAATAAAAAAGAAAAAAAAACTAACTCACTTTCGTAGGAATCACGGTTGCACTTAGCATGTGCAACAAGCCTTTAAACCCCTAAGTTACCCTAGTGGACGAGTTGTGTCTCGTGGGTGTTTGCAGTAAATATGTAAAATTCAGAATAAATAAATCTCAACCTTGGCTAAAGGTAAGACTCATACCGATCTAGAGCAAAGATAATTTTTCTTACAAGGGGCCCCCACACTTGAACTTTTATTACCCTTGATCAATTCTAGGCACTAGCATATTTCTTAATTTGGAACTCACCTCGTCTCTTCCAAAACATCCTTATCTTAAGGCAAAACCGCTTGTGAAGAAATAGGGAACCAATGACTAAGGCGTTGGAGTGTTTTTAACAAAACATATTCCTAAGTATTAATGACATTTACACATTTTTTTTCTTCTTTTTTTTTTTCGCTTAAACTCTATTCTACTCCACTACTTTTGGCTTGAATGACATGGTAGAGCAAACACTAGACACCCAAGTTACTATGTAGCTTTGCTTTTTGCATATGCCCACAAAGACAGTGATGCTAGAGTTCCTTCAGAAGTTTCCTCCCAAGGAATTTTGATCAAGACACCATGCTTCCTGAGGTGCAATGCCCTATCTAGGTCCAAGGGAATCAACTCTTATTCTTCTTTATACCACATTTCACATTTCATTTAAAATTGTGCATTGTCAACCCATGCCAAATTAAAAAGAAGGTCTCAACTCCAAATCAAAAGTACAAGGAATCCACTGACTTATATATGGTCCAACACCATAAAACAGGGGTCTCTTATTTTTCAAAAGAAAGTCCCATCTCAAGACACATGCTTGTTTCTTTCTTCTCAACAGGGGTTTTATACGTTCAAAATGGGTACCTTAGTCAAAACTTTTATTTTCATACATCAAGCAACCGAATGGTATGATCATTAGCCAAAAGCCAAAGTAGGACTTCATCCTTAGCAAGCTCAAAAAAAAAATAAAAAGAAAAACAAATAAAACAAAGTGGAAAAAAAAAAAAACTAGTTTCCCTCCCCCACACTTAAGTCATGCACCCACACTTAAGTCATGCAATGTCCTCAATGCATGGAAAGAATTAAAAGCAAAGACAATGCAAGGGGGTCATACCTGATTAAAAGTTAGTCATCAGTGTAAAGAGGTTCATGGAGATGCATGACCTCTTCACTATTAGTAGTAGGAAACTCGAGGAACGGTTTCAAACGCTGACCATTAACCTTTGAAATTACCCCTGTTCCTGGATTCAAAATCTCCACAGCCCCATGGGGATATACATTATGAACAATAAAAGATGCAATCGAGAGTTGTACAATAAGATCTTATCACCAATTGTAAAAGATTTACGCAGAATGTGTTTATCATGGAAAGCTTTGGTCTTTTCCTTGTAAATTCTAGAACTTTCATAGGCTTCATTTCTACGTTCCTCCAACTCAGATAGTTGGAGCCTACGATGAATTCCCGCATCAGACAAATCAAAGTTAAGCTTCTTAATGGCCCAAAAGGCCTTATGCTCCAACTCAACTGGTAAGTGATAAGCTTTCCCATACACCAAACGGTAGGGAGACTGGCCAAGGTCAGTCTTGAATGCAGTTCGATGGGCCCACAAGGCATCAATGAGCCTAAGGGACCAATCTTTACGATTGGGATTAACAGTTTTCTCCAAGATTTGTTTGATCTGCCTATTAGACACCTCCACTTGGCCACTAGTTTGGGGGTGATAAGGGGTAGATAACTTATGGGTGATCCCATACTTTTTCATTAGGGCCTCAAAAGGTCGATTACAAAAATGAGTATCCCTATCACTAATTATTGCACGTGGTGCACCAAAGCGGGAAAAAATGTTCTCTTTGAGAAACTGGACCACCACTTTGTGGTCATTAGATTTACAAGGTATGGCCTATCCATTTAGAAACATAATCAATGGCCAAAAGTATGTACAAATTCCAAAAGGAATTAGGGAATGGTCCCATAAAATCGATGCCCCGTACATCAAATATCTCAACTACCAAAATAGGGTTGAGGGCATCATGTTCCTTTTATTGATACGGCCAAAAGACTGGCAAGCAGGGCAAGCCTTGCAAAAATCAAAAGCATCTCTAAAAAGAGTGGGCCAATAAAATCCACATTGGAGAACCTTTGTGGCAGTCTTCTTAGGTCCAAAGTGTCCACCACATGCATGATCATGACAAAAAGAGAGAATGGAATGTTGCTCATGATCGAACACATCGTCTGATAATCTGATCTGGACATATCTTAAACAAATAAGGATCATCCCAGAAAAAGTGCTTAACTTGGGAATGAAACCTATACTTATCTTGGGTGGACCAGTGATCCAGAATCACACCTGAAACTAAGAAGTTGACAATGTCAGTAAACCATGGTTCACTGGACATTGCAAATAATTGTTTATCTGGAAAGTTCTCATTGACTGGAGAATCAACAGTCAAGGAATTGGGAAGCCGGGATAAATGGTCTGCAACTAGGTTTTCAACTCCTTTCTTATCCCTAATTTCTAAATCAAACTCTTGCAAAAGTAAAACCCACCTAATGAGATGGGCTTTGGCATCCTTCTTCTGAACTAGGTATCTGAGGGTAGAATGATCACTATACACTACCACATGTGAACCAACTAAGTAAGACCGAAACTTTTCTAATGCAAACACAACAGCTAAAAATTCTTTTTCAGTGGTTGTATAATTGAGTTGTGCATCATTTAAGGTCCTACTAGCATAGTAAATGATAGTGGGTAACTTATTAATCCTTTGACCTAAAACTGCTCCCTATGGCAAAATCCGAAGCATCACACATCAGTTCAAAAGGTTCAGTCCAAACAGGTGGTTGAACAATGGGTGCATTGGTCAACTCCTTCTTAAGTTGCTTGAAGGATTCTAGGCACTCTTTGGAAAACTCAAAAGTCTGATCTTTGACAAGTAATGAGGTGAGAGGTTGGGCTAACTGACTAAAGTTCTTAATAAACCTTCTGTAGAAGCCTGCATGCCCTAGAAAAGACCGAACATCCTTAACAGATTGAGGAGGTGGTAAATTATCAATTAAATCCACTTTGGCTCTATCTACCTTAATTCCCTCCTTGGATATTACATGGCCTAAAACAATACCAGATTTAACCATAAAATGTCATTTCTCCCAATTCAAAACCAAATTCTTAGATATGCACCTTTTCAAAACTAGGGAAAGATGATGAAGACATTCAGAATAGGAATTCCCATGAATTGAAAAGTCATCCATAAATACTTCTAAGAATTTTTCGACCATGTCAGAAAAAATGCTCATCATGCATCGTTGGAACGTAGCAGGGGCATTGCAAAGCCCAAAGGGCATACGCCTGTAAGCAAATGTTCCATATGGGCATGTAAAAGTGGTCTTATGTTGGTCCTCTAAAGCAATTGGGATTTGGTTATAGCCGGAATATCCATCAAGAAAGCAATAGTATTCATGTCCAGCTAACCTCTCTAACATTTAGTCAATGAATGGCAATGGGAAGTGGTCCTTCCAGGTTGCCGCATTTAACTTCCTGTAGTCTATGCACACTCGCCATCCTGTTTGGACACGGGTAGGGATCAACTCATTATTGGCATTAGAAACTACAGTCACACCAAAATTTTTAGGCACTACGTGAACTGGGCTTACCCATTGGCTGTCAGAAATAGGATAAATTATTCCATGATCCAAGCACTTTAGGATCTCTTTCTTAATGGCTTCCATCATCACTGGGTTAGCTCTTCTTTGGGGTTCCGTGGATGGTTTGGAATCCTTCATAAGATGTATATGATGTTGCACAATAGAAGGGCTTATACCCTTGATATCAGCCATGGTCCAACCTAGGGCTTCCTTATTATCTTTTAACACTTTAAGTAACTCCTCTTCCTGGCTAGAAGTCAAATTTGAAGAAATTATTACAGGAAGAGTCTGGTCAGGCCCTAGGAAAGCATGCCTCAAATTAGATGGCAACTCCTTAAGATCTAGCTTAGGTGGCTCAACTATGGAAGGTTTGGGAATGGAATTGGAAAGGGGTCCTAAGGGCTCCACAAGTGTGTGAAGACTCAAGACTTCAGAAAAGAAATTTTCACTGTCATCATCCAACTCATCCATACACTCTTGGAATTCTGAATCAAAATCAATATCAAAGTTGGTAACTAAATCATCAGAAAAATCCAGAAAATCCTCAAGCATATTGATCTCTTCTTTCATATGTGGTTGCTTGCCAATCCTAAACATGTTAAACTCAACAGTTTGGTTACCAAAAGATAATCTTAGGAAACCATTCCGGCAATTGATTAATGCATTACTGGTAGCCAAGAATGGTCTTCCTAGAATTATTAGGATCTCATCCTTGGTTGAGAAGGGCTTAGTATCTAACACAATGAAATCAACAAGGAAAATAAATTCCCCCACCTTTAGTAAGACATCCTCAACCACCCCTTTAGGATTCTTAACAGACCTATCTGCCAACTGAAGAGTAGTTCCAGTGGCTTTCAATTCTCCTAATCCTAGTTGCTTGTACACATGGTAAGGTAAAATATTCACACTTGCGTCAAGGTCAAGTAAGGCATGCTCAATATAGGTGTTGCCTATGACACAAGATATGGTAGGGCTCCCTGGATCCTTATACTTGGCTGCTATGGGCTGAGTAATTATGGAACTAATGTTACCTGCCAAGAACGCCTTTTTAGGCACACTAGTGATACGTTTGTGAGTACACAAATCTTTCAGTACCATTGCATAGGCGGGGATCTGGGATATGGCATCCAAAAGAGGGATGTTCACTTCTACCTTTTTGAAGACTTCTAAAATTTTATCCATGGAAGCAGTCTTCTTTTTGTGTACCAAGCGATTAGGAAATGGGATAGGATGAACATAAGGACTGTTAGGGATTTGCCCCTGTTCAGAAGAATCATTTTTGGTTTCCTCACCCAAATCATCTTTAGTTTGAGAAAAATCTTTAGGTTCATCAAACGAACCTGGAACAAGAGACACACTTGTGTCCTCAATTGAAGAAGAGTTAACAGGAGTAATAGATGGGAAAGATTTAGGAACGCTCTATAGGTACTCTCTACCACTCCTAAGGGCATAAACAACATTGCATTGGTTAGAGGGCCCTTGTTGAGTCTGACCTTGTACTATATTCAGTGGTGCATTAGTTGGTCCTTGTAAACTAACAGGTTGATGATGCCTAGGGTTAGGCTCTGGTTGACTGGGTAAAGTTCCCTTCCCCCTCTCACGCATAATTGAGACAACTTAGGTAAGTTCTCTCGTAAGATTTTGATGGCTTGTCATGAGGAGGGCCATATTTTTTTTCAAGTCACTTATTCTACTTGCCTCTCCAGTGTTAGTAAACCCAGGGGTTGCTGATAAGATGATAGAAGAGGGGCCCTAGGAAAACTCGCCTGAGGTCCTACATTTAACCTAGGAAAAGTATTTTGGGAAAAAGATTGTTGTGCAAAGGGAGGCCTTTGGGGTCCAGGTTGACCTTGATTATAGAAATTGGAAGGTCCTGCTTGGTTGCCCTGATTCCAAGAGAAGTTTGGGTGATTTCTCCATCCTGGATTGTAGGTGTTACTATATGGATTATTCTGGTATAAGGCATTAACACTATCATTAGAAGTGCCCCCAGAGGTGTTGGGGCATTCTTCTATGACATATCCAGGGGATTGGCACCAAGCACAAATCTTAACCAAATTGACTGATGATGGCTCTCTAGGAACAATAGCCTCAATCCTCTTGATTAGGCTATCCAAATGGGCTTCCTTGGCTACTATCCCATCCACAAAATATCCTTTTCCTCCTATGGTTCTTTCACTCTCTTGGGTTGATTCCCACTCACGGGTTTTGTCAGCTAAGTCAAGTAAGAATTCCCATGCCTTTCCTTTATCTGTAAAGGATGTGAATCCCTCAGGGCACATAGACTCTATCATTTGTTTAGTTGGATAATCAATACCCTCATAAATTATTTGACATAAATATCATAGGTCTAGGCCATGGTGAGGGCATTCTTGGAGTAGATCTTTGAATCTCTCCATAAGTTTGGAAAATGACTCACTAGGCTTTTGCCTAAACTGAAGGATATCACTTCTAAGCTTATTGGTCTTATGAGTTGGGAAAAACTTCTTAAGGAAGACAACTGTGAACTGTTCCCATGAGATTATGGAATTTGTGGGTAATACATACAACCACTTCTTAGCTTGGTCTTTCATTGTAAAAGTGATAAACCTAAGCTTAACAGCATCATCAGAAAGTTGTTGGATCTTAATTAAAACACATACCTCTTCAAATTCCCTTAGAAATAGGTATGCATCCTCAGAGGTCAACCCATGGAAGTGGGGCAACATAGTGATGTATTGAGATTTGAGTTCAAAATTATTGCCCTGGGCTTGTGGTAGAACTATGTAGGAAGGTTTGGCTGTTCTAGCAGGGTAGAACCTATCTTTCAGAGATTTAGGTGAAGGGTTTTGCTGTTGGTCTCCCATATTGAAGGGTTTTAAAGAGAGCAAACGTATATGATCACTACTTGTTAGATCTCTTCTTTCTAACCGATTCTTAGTATTACGTACCCACTTAACACTCATGCAACAGAAAAACTACCCACAACTAAAGTAAGACAAGCACAAAAGAATGGATAGCAAAACTTTTTTATTTTTTTATTTTTTGATTTTTTGATTTTTTTTGATTTTTTTTTTCTTTTTGGGAGCTTACCGGCAGGGATCCGGGGTTGCTCAGGTCAATTCCTGAGGTACTGCTACAGGGCGAAACCTGTCTTTATCATACTGTGAGGCATGGCGACCTCCACTGATACAACTATTATTGCAAGTTGTTCTTCTCAGGAATTCAATAAAAGAAAAGGAAAAATATAAAACAAAGCAAACAAAGCACTCCGATTTACCAAAAGAAAGTGAAAAATAACATGGAACTGTCTCCCCGGTAACGGTGCCAAAAATGTGTTTGAGATTTAAACGTAACCGCAAGCGTACGGATCAATGTAGCTACGGGTCGAACACAGGGAGAGCAGCCACTTTATTTTTTATTTCTTTCAATAATGCGAAAGTGAACCGATTAATGGTTGTGATCTAATTCTAATTACCGTCCTAAACATATGTATCTAAAATAACGTCCTAACCATTCGCCATCTAAGAATTTAAAAACGCAAGCCACGCAATTAAAATTAAATAAATAAATAACTGAAAATAAACAACCCACGTAATTAAAAAAATAAATAAATAAATAAAGGAAAAAATGCTGAAATAAAAATAAAGTAAAAGAAAGGGGATAAAGCTAGAGAGAGACTCACAAGTAGGTTTCTCTACTTAGCCCGAGGGATGCATCATAATATGAGCTTCCCTACTTAACCAGAGAGTCACTCTTAAAAGGGTTACTCTACTTGGCTTTAGAGAAAGAGAGACAATTAAAATAAAAGCAATAAATTGATAGTTCTATAGCTAGGAGGGGCAAAGCCAACACATACACTAGCCATGAACCTTGGGGGAAAGGGATAGCAATAATGTAACGACTGAAAATAAAAATCCTAAATTAAGAAAGAAAGGGTAGTCAGAAGAGGGAATGAGAGGGGGGAGAGAAGACTACTGAAGGAGCCTACTTACTTGAATCAATGCTTGAACTTGAAAAAAAATTGCTCCACGGCTCGTGATCTTGTCACCTAGATCTAAGCCTAGAACTATAACTTAAAAAAAATTATAACTCAATTGCATAAATCATAAACATAAAAAGGTTGAATAAGAATAAAAGAGTGCTTGCATTAATTGAAATAAAAAAATAAAAAAAAAACTATTACAAAAGTGATTGAAGAAAAGATAAAGAAGAACTAAAACTAAAGAGAGAGCAAGAGAAAGAGAGAGCAACTAAAAAAAAACTAGAAGAAGAATGAATTGTCTCCCCTCCTCTTACATGAATTGTATTTATAGGGAATGAGGAGGTAGAGTAACAATTTTCTCTTTCCTAAAAGGGAGAAACCCACAATTGATTGTGAGATCTTTTGAGTCCAAAAGTGCTAAGATGGAGGAGAGAGAAGAGAGAAATAAATTTGGAGAAATTTCCTATAATTTTTTTGCTTATTTTCTTTCCTTCTTTTTTTTTCTAATTTATTTTTCTTCTTTTTCTCTCTCCTAGGGACGATTTTCTTCTTGCTTTGTGTGATTTGGACAATCTTTGGTGATGATGTGGAGGAGAGAGAAGATTTGGACAATCTTTATTTCTCCCCTTTTTTTCTCTTTCCTTTTTTTTTCTTCTCTTCTTGCTTCCACGATTTTCCTTGCTTCTAATTTGATGTGGAAATCCCCTCCATGCCCTTAGTGCTTTAAGTGAATGAAAAGCATGAAATCTTCAACAAATTCTCTAAAAAAAACAACCATGAGATTTGAACTTGAGACCTCTTGGTGAGCAAGAGAATTTTGGACACCATAGCTCACCAACTACACTAGGTAGTTGTTGTTACCAAAAACAAATCTTCAATCACTTAAGGATGTGGTCCATCGATCCTTGTTGGCATTTGGAATATTCCTTGTACCTCTGGGACAATTGCAAACGGGCTGGTTCTGCATCTCGGTTCAGTTCTGATCCATTATTCTTTTTCTGGCCCAAAAAGAATAATCATTTGTACGGGTGACCAAACGAATGTGTACTTTTAATTGAACACGTCCATCTTGCTCAGAATTTCGTCCTCTTCGCAACCATGAAAAGAAATAGACCTCTTTACGTGTAAAATTGAAGATATAGCTCCCGATAGTCCTTAAGGCCTTGAAAATATAAAACCTGCAAAAAGAGAGTAAAACCCAAGGTAGTTTCATTCTAAATATATAAAATGCATGTTTTACTACCCTAGATTTCACACATAAATGTGCTCATCAACAGACCTCTTCAGGAAGGCCTGCCAGTTGGTTTCTACCTCTGAACAGCGGAAGAGTTCCTCGTCATAGTCAGAAGGATCAATAGGGGCAGGTCCGGGTCGCCCTGTGCGGGGGGCTGGAGAACTAGTCCCCGCACTCTTCCATTTGGAAGCGGTGGTCTTACACCGAGTAGAAGAGGATGCGGGTTCTTTGCCTTTGCAAGATGACATCCTTGCAAGAAAAGAGGAAAAAATGGTGAGTAAGGGAAAAAGGGAATAACAAAGGGAATAAGTATGTGGGTGAGCAATAAGAGGAAGCCCCAAAATCCAAATCATGGCGAAATAGAAATATGACAAAATGTGACAAGCGATGAATGATAGAAAATATATGGATGAAGTGCATGGTAAGTGACAAGACAGAAATTATGGAAAAATAGAAAAGTGACAAAAGGCATATAAAGCATGGCAACTAAGGAATGGAAAAACCCCAATTCTCAATGTGCAAGTTCAATCTAAGAAAAAAATTTAAAAGACTCACAATAGAGTAAAGCTTGAAGCTACAGGTCTAAGATTGAAATGCCATCGTAGTGCAATCAAGAATATGCAAAAACATATGCTAATATGCTATTGAGGTCCACAAATACGAAAGGATGTAAAGAGAATCAAAGAAACCCAACACAAAAAGATGGATTTTCATGGGGAGAAATGGGATTTCAAACATAAGGGACTTTCTATGATCTCTACATCATGTTAAGTATAAATCAAACATAAGGCATTGCATTTAAGTAATTAATTGGGAAGAAAAGAGCAGAAATTGAAGAAATCCCCAAATTTGAGAAAACTAGGGCACGGTTGGGGTTTTCTCTCAAAAAGTGGGAAGTAAATCCTAAAACTAGAAACAAATCACAGAGAGAACATCACATTCACATGAAATCACTATTCTATAGAAAGAAACGCATAAAGGAATTGAGATTGAAGACTACTCATGAGTTCTACCCCCAAAATGCAAGTTCTGAGAAGAAAATGAGGAAGAAACTTACTTGTAAGTAGAGGGGTTGAATCTTCCCAAAACCGCCGGATCGTTGAGTGAGATCGCTAGTGGAAGCATCAAGAAGCTCTCCAAAATCACCTGAGAGAGAGAGAGAGAGGGAGAGAGAGAGAGAAAAATGGGAGAAACAAGAGGAACAGGGGCTTAAAAGCCCTGTTCATAATTTCCCGTTTGGGTAGGACCGGCGGGCCAATCTGCCCACCGGTGGCAGCCCGCCGGTTGAGAGAAAACTTGGAAATAAAAATAAGAAAAAAAAATAAAAAGGGACAATGTGGGGGTATTATAATTACTATTATTATTATAATAATATACCAAAAAAAAAAAACATCATACACTATAATATCCTGCCGCGTGTTGGCATATGATTATGTGCCGATATAAATTCTAAGGTGTTTAACCAATGTGGTGCATGATATGTTTCATACGATGGTACGTACTAGATCCTGTAGCAATGCGCGAGGTACCTCGCGTGGTCCTCGTCCGATCGGTTGACCAACGAATCCCAGAAGGTCCCGCTCTGTGGGGCAAACCTCACTTCCACAACCTCCAGAGATCTTTGGACAGGGTGGGGCACCAGGGGACCCACCTATGACTACACTTCCGGACCCTCCACCAGTTATTACTCCGGGGGATGTTGCTACCATAATTCAGCAGTCACAACAGGCTTTCCAGCAACAAATGCTTTAGCAACAGTAAGCATTTATGGCTGCTATATAACAACAATTGGACCTTTCTCAAACAGGTCAAGCACCCTGGATACTTACCCCACAGGACCCGTCTGTAGGGTCTGGTACGGGGCCATAAGTGGGAGGTACACCTCCAATTCCGCCATTCAGTATTCCTCCGTATGTGGTGCCCCCTCCATACCCTTACTATCCAGCTTATGCTCTTAATTACCAGCCGATGAATAATACGTCAAAGGTAGTGGAGTGATTCAAGAGGAACTTGCCACCTGTATTCTCTAAGATGGGGAGTGATCCTCTGGAGCCGGACCAATGGATCCAGGAGCTGGAGAAAATATTTGAGGTGATTGAGTACACAGATGCACAGAAACTCATTTGTGCAGGGTTGCAACTCAAGAAGGAGGCCAACTCTTGGTGGCAAGCCTCTAAGCCCATATTGTTGGCCGCACATCCGGAACCCACCTGGGAACAGTTCAAGGAGTTATTCTTAGACAATCATTACCCACGTAGCTTCAGAGACCACAAGGAGACAGAATTTATGGCCTTAACTCAAGGAGGTAAGACTATCCTTGAGTATCAGCAGCAGTTTGAGAGCTTGTTCCATTTTGCCCCTAGGCATATGAGGACAGATGAAGAGAAGGTTGCAAGATTTCTAAAGGGCCTAAAGGCATCCATTGGGTCTGTACTTGAGGTCTTAGATTTGACCGACTACGGCCAGATTGTGCAGAAGGCCAAGACCATGGAGGATAAGCAGAAGGGAGAACAGTCCCTCACACCTGGACTGTGGAAGAGAACAAATCCATTTTTGGATATGGGCAACTCCTCCAAGGCATACCATGGGTCGTACAGTTCTGGGCCTACATATAGGCAGCCCTATAGGCCATCTAGCTACCCTCCTCGACCAGCTGGTGGTTTGGGCTCTACATCTTTCTGCCCAAACACTAGTGCGGTACCTACAGTTCCAAGGCCGCCCCCACGTCCATCTTCAACGGGTCAAGTGCAGAGGGGCCCCGCCCCAGTTTCAACGTCTCAGATCCGTTGCTTTAACTGCCATTCCTATGGGCACTATACAAAAGACTGTCGGGTCAGACCAGCCTTGCCCTCTAGTCAGCCCTCTGCGTACCGACCTCCATTAACTCAGGGTAATCAACCGCAGGGAAGGATGTATGCCCTATCAACTGAGGAAGCTGAGGCCAGCACAAAAGTGGTAGGAGGTACATTTTAAATTTAAGAATTTCCTTATGTTAAATATTGATGACCTACTGAAATTATATGCATTGTTACACTAGGTGTCCTATCTATATCGGGCATACCAACCTATGTTTTATTCGATTCAAGAGCAACACATTCATTCGTATCTAAAAGATTTGCTGAGAAACTTGGTATGTCACCCAGGACCCTAGAGAATGGGATGATTGTTAGTTTGCCTACTGGTAAAGTTACACAGTTGAAGGAGGTGTATGGGCCGTGCCCAGTAGAAATCAATGGGAAGAAATTGGATGCACAACTCATTAAGTTCAATATATAGAATTTTGATGTTATACTGGGCATGGATTTGGTTGTCGGCTCATCGAGCTAATGTGATGTGTGCTGAAAAGCTGATTAGGGTGATAGATGACGAAGGAAGAGAATTGGTATACTGAGCAGATAAAATGAAACGGGTGAGAAAGGTCCTCGTCTCCACCCTTCAAGCGGTAAAGTTGTTGGAAAGTGGATGTCAGGGCTACTTAGCATCGGTACTTGATGTTGATGCAAGGATTACACCTCTAGAAGAGGTAAAGGTGGTTAAAGAGTTTCCCGACGTCTTTCCAGATGATCTGATGTATTTACCACCTGATAGAGAGTTAGAGTTTGCCATAGACTTGGTTCCTGGAGAAGCTCCAGTGTCTAAAGCCCCATACCGGATGGCACTAGTCGAACTGAAGGAGTTGCAGACGCAGTTGCAAGAATTGTTGGAGAAGGGGTTTATTCACCCAAGTGTTTCACCTTGGGGTGCCCCAGTATTTTTTGTCAAGAAGAAGGATGGTAGCTTGCGTATGTGCATTGATTACCGGGAATTGAATAAGCTAACCATTAAGAATCGGTATCCATTGCCACGCATTGATGATTTATTTGACCAACTGCAGGGTGCCAAGGTATTTTCAAAGATAAACCTTCGATCAGACTATTATCAGCTTAAGATAAAGAGTGGCGATATACCCAAAACAGTATTCAGGACTCGGTATGGGCACTATGAGTTCCTAGTGTTATCTTTTGGGTTAACCAATGCATCGACAGCTTTCATGGATTTAATGAATCGAGTATTTCCCAATGTCCTCGAAAAATGGGTAATTATTTTTATTGATGACATCTTGATCTACTCTAAGACAGAAGAGGAGCACACTCAACACTTGAGAATGGTGTTACAAAGGTTGAGGGAATAACAATTGTTTGCCAAATACAGTAAATGTGAATTTTGGCTTGAGCAAGTTGGATTCCTGGGGCACGTAGTGTCTAAGGCCGGAATCGAGGTGGATCCTGATAAGGTGAAAGCAGTAGTAGAGTGGGAAAGCCCTAAAAATGTCACTGAAATTAGAAGCTTCTTCGGTTTGGCTGGATACTACTGGCGCTTCATTGAGAATTTTGCTCGGATCTCAGCACCAATGACTAAGTTGACAAAAAAGGGTGTGAAGTTTGACTGGGTAGAGGAATGCGAGATGAGTTTTCAGGAGTTGAAGAAGAGGTTGGTGTCGGCCCCTGTGATGACCATCCCTGAAGGCACAGGTGGAATGACAGTCTACACTGATGCTTCCAAAGTTAGGTTGGGTTGTGTTCTCATGCAACGCGGAAAGGTGATAGCGTATGCTTCCTGACAACTAAAGGAGTATAAGAAGAACTACCCCACTCATGACTTGGAACTAGCCACTGTCATTTTTGCCCTTAAGATTTGGTGACATTACTTGTATGGGGAGAAGTGCGAGATATACAGTGATCACAAAAGCCTTAAGTACTTTTTCACCCAGAAGGATTTGAACATGAGGCAGAGGAGATGGCTTGAGCTCATGAAGGATTATGACTGCGACATTCAGTATCATCCCGGCAAGGCAAATGTAGTGGCAGATGCGTTGAGTCGGAAGGCACAGACTGTGTCACTCTCATGCTTAGCAGTCAGCCCACCACTCGTGCAAGAAGCGATGCTAATGGATGAAGCCCTCTTATATGAAGGAGCAACCTTAGAATTGGAACGTCAACCAGAAAACCTTAAATGGTTGACTGTATCCTTGATGGCTCTACAGGTGCATCCGGCTATTAGGCAAGAGGTAATAATGAAACAACCTTTGGATCCTGAATTGCAGCGGATCAGAGTTAAGGTTCAAGATCAAACAATGAACGACCCAGATTTTGTTTTAGCCAGTGATGGGGCATTAATGTTTCGAGGCAGATTGTGTGTACCCGATGATTTGGATATACAAGACAAGATAGTGCGAGAAGCACATAGCTCCGAGTACTCACTCCACCCAGGAAGTACAAAGATGTATGAAGACTTCAAACAAAATTACTGGTGGCCAAGCATGAAAGTCACAATAGCTCTATATGTAGCGACTTGTCTTACATGCCAGAAAGTAAAATCTGAGAGGCATCGACCTTATGGTACTCTTCAGCCACTCCCAGTACCAGAATGGAAATGGGATAGCATTACAATGGACTTCATCACCGGAATACCATGTACACCTAAGGGGATGGATGCAATATGGGTGATCATTGATCGGCTTACTAAGACTGCTCATTTCATTCCCATCAAGACCAAGTTCTCTATGGCCAAATTAGCACAACTTTATATGGATAACATAGTGCGCTTACATGGAGTGCCAGTGAGCATTGTATCAGATAGGGACCCAAGATTCACTTCCAGATTTTGGAAAAGCTTCCAGCATGCCTTAGGGTCACAGTTGAATTTGAGTACTGCTTTTCACCCACAGACTGATGGTCAGTCAGATCGAACCATACAGATATTGGAAGACATGCTCAGGGCACGTGTAATGGAAATGTGTGGTAGTTGGGAAGATTATATACCCCTTATGGAGTTTGCTTATAACAACAGTTACCAAGCTACAATTGGGATGGCTCCGTATGAGGCATTATATGGTAGGAAGTGCAGGACTCCTCTGTATTGGGATGAGGTAGGCGAATGCCAAATGTTAGGACCTGAAATGATACAGATGACTTGTGACAAGGTCGATGTCATTCGGGAAAGGATTAAAGCAGCTTAGTCACGTCAAAAGAGCTATGTGGACAACCACAGGAAAGACATTGAATTTCAGCTAGGAGAAAAGGTGTTTCTCAAGATCTCTCCTACAAAAGGGCTACAAAGATTTCACAGAAAGGGAAAGTTGAGCCCAAGATACATTGGCCCATTTGAGATCTTAGCCCGGGTTGGCTCAGTAGCCTACATGCTTGCTCTACCACCTTCACTTGGGGATGTTCATAACGTATTTCATATATCCATGCTGAAGCGATACTGTATTACCCATGGAACCAGAATATCTAGAACCTGCTATGACCTATACAGAGCAGCCAGCTAAAATTTTGGATCGAAAGGTGAAAACCCTTCACAACCGCTCCATTTCCTATGTAAAGGTGCGATGGGCAAACCATTCACCTGAAGAAGCATCTTGGGAGAAAGAGGATGAAATCCAAGCCAAGTACCCTCATCTTTTCGAACAACCAGGTACGCCAATTTTAAGGACGAAATTTTCAGAAAGGGGGGGGTAAATGTAATACCCTACTTCTTAAACCCGGTCTGATTACATGGTTGACCCGGTTTAACCATGCAGGACCCGAACCGGAGAGGGTTAAGGCGGGTTCCTTATGGACCATGATGGCAAGGGTGACTTTGAACACCGGCTGGCCAGACAAGTCCGAGTCAGTGCCAGAGGAGACAGGTGAACCCAAGCCGTGTACATGCACATATCATTAGGCCATGTACGGATAAAGCAGGTATGTAGCTGTATCTTAAGGCACATATGTATATTACATCTTATGCCAAGAGTGAGATTTATGCCGAGAGTCGAATTCTGTCAAAATCCCACTTGTTGGCCAAGTTTTGGCCCTCAGGTGGGCGGTCACAGATGGGCGCATCCGTCCACCTGAGTGACCCACCCATGAGGTTACAAGATGTCTTAAAAGGTATAAATAGCTATCATTATGCTTTTCCTTTTTTCTCATTTATGACACTCGGGCGTTGGTTAGAAGAGTAAAGTGGAGAGAGAAAAGAAGGGAAAGAAGAGGAAAAAAGGAAGAAAGAGGAAGAAGAGATGGATTTCAGCGGCGCCAAGGGTTGATCTTCCCATTCCGACGCCGGAAGAGTGATCTCCAACATGAGATCTACGTTTAGAGGTGAGCAAAGGCTAGATTCCTTAAACTTTCACCATACCCAAGTAAAACCCTTGATTTGGGTAGAGTTTCTTGAGGTCTCGTAAATCCCCCTTGAGATGATGAATCTAAGGTTTAATAGATGGTTTCTATGTTGATTTTGAAGGATTTGAAGGAGTGTTTCCACAGTTGGAGGAGCATTGGTGAGTCGAAGTGATTTTGGGGTCTTTGAACGAGTTCTTGGGCAAAGAAGGTAAGATGGCTTCCATTCCTTAAATCTAACCTAGATCTATGTTAGAAACATCTTATGAGACCTTGAATGTGTGAAGAATGGGTTTGGAAAAGCCCCATTTGATTCCCCAAAGGTTGAGGAAATTTGGAGAAAAATAGCATTTTCCTGCCAAGACCGGTGGGCCGAATCGGTGGGCCAAATGGCCCGCCTGAGGGCACCCGCCTGAGGGGGTAGACCCTCGGGGCCAACCTGCCCACTGGTCTTAGCAGGGCCCTCGGGCCCAACTGACGGGCCCAATCGACAGGCCGATCGGTGGGCTGAGCTACCCGCTGATTATGACCGGTGGGTCTAACTGGTGGGTCATGACAGGTGGGCTGTCCGACCCACCCGAGAGGCTCCCAACGTGATTTTTATGTCCGAATGGACCCAAAACGGATGTGTGACCTTCTTTTAGGATTCTAAACATGATTTTATCATTGGATCGTATTAATTTTGATTCCAAAATGGTGAAATGCTAACCCCATTCACTTATGTTAGGTTCACCAAAACGTATGCTTCTTGCACCGGATCTCACCCGTACCGAGCGTGAGTCCTTGTACACTACAGGTAAGTGGGGAGAGGACATTTGGCCTTATTTTAAGGCTTGTTGTGCATCATTCCATTGTATCCAGATTAGCCATGTCATCATGCAAATTATATGTAGCTTAGCCATCCTCACATTATCTTATGCCATGTGTGTTGTGATTATTTTCTCAATGTTAAATGATGATGTGCTTATGTGATGAATGTTGACATCATTGTGCATAATGCATTAATAGACTAGATGCCGTAGTCGGCTTGGAAACGAGTGGTGGCCCGTGGAATGGAACGCGGAGGCACTATGCAATCGTACTATGTCATATAAGAGCATGCGGTGTAGGATTATCACCTTCCCGTGCTACGACCCTTCCCAAGAGGGGTTGAGGTGTTGGGTTACCATTTGGGGGGAAGCAGTGGTCACGGTTGTTGGGTCACTATGGCGGTTAGATATACACCCGGCTGGTCATTAGGACAGTCGGCAATCCCGGTGGTATATTCAAGAGGGCCAATCGTACTGCTTTTAAATTGCTGGAGTCAGCACCTTTATTTCTATCATTTACTTTATGTTGAGAGCCGGTGGTCAGCATGTTTTACTCTTCCGAGTACTCACGGTGGGCCTTCTCCGACAACCTTATGGGTGTATCACGGGATGGAGTTCGCGGCTCGTACCCAGAGTATACGCGCACTGTGGTAGTAGCACTAAACCAAAGACTTAGTAATGTTGATTAGGTGAATGTGAATTAAAATGAATTGCATAGCATATAGTGCATATAGTTGTGATTTGTTGTATGGACTGTTGTGTGGTCCTTCTTTTCACTTACTGAGCTAGTGAGCTCATCCCACGTCTGCACCTCTTTTAGACGATTTTTCAAGTCATCAACCTGAAGAGCACGGGTCGGGCCCCACAGTTGAATTCCCTGAAGAGGATTGCGGGACCGTAGCTTTGATACTGAGCTGAGCTTTACTGTTGATACCGAGCTGAGCTCTTCTTCTGATACCGAGCTGAGCTCTACCTTTTGATACCGAGCTAAGCTTTACCTTTGATGCCGAGCTGAGCTCTACTTTTGATACCGAGTTGAGTTGTACCCTTTGTGTTTTTGATGATCCCTTTTGTGTACTTGATATGTAAATTGTATTCTTTTGTGTAAATATCATGCCTGCGGGTCCACATATACTTAACTATGTATCACAATTTGGGTATCAAGTATAATGAGAATATTTACAGGTAAATTAAGCCTTCCGCTGAATTGATGAACACTTTCTTAGTTGTGTGTATGCTGTGGTTGGATACTGTATCAGATGATCCTAGTAGGTTTGGGTTAACCGGTGTTAACCCGGTCACTGGTCCGATTCTGTGTGAACGGGGTGTGACAGTGAAAGTTCATTAACTCTTCTGGGTCCGTCTCCTTGAGCCCGTATTGTCGGCTGATGTACATAGGCAAATAAAAGGACGTGTGTGTCAATCCCATCAATTTGACATAGTTGCGGCCTGGGGTCTTCATCAGAAAACCTTCTTGTGGCTTCCTTGGGCACCTCCATGCAATATCCTGCATAGTCCTTTCCTGCGAGTACTTCTTCCAATCGGTGATAAGGTCGAATTCCAAAACTTTTCTCTTATCCCAGTAACAAAAAACACCGAGTGGGCTTCCCCTTAATGGTATGGTGAGCTTTAGTTTCTCGAGGAGCTAAATCTAAAAAAATAGCAGGACTTCCCTAATAATGATCTAATCTATATTTATGGCCATAGCTCATGTCATCAAATCCCTTGAACGTTTCTGCAAGAACCGTAGGGACGATGTCACCTCCCTTCTTCAACTGTTTTACTACCTCAATCAGAACAGATAGTGCACCATGCCTGGGAGTGCAGAGAACATAACGAGCTATCATGCAAAGTAAATAAGCATCCAAGGATCGCTGCTGATGGATTCCTCCCATTGGTAGATATTGGATGAAGATCTGAGCTACCTTCAGAATGTCGATCTTCGTATACCTAACAAACTGCTTTACTTCTTCTTCTTTCCATCCGAAGAAATCCTGAATTTCCTCTAAGCAATCTTTCTTCAAAGAGGGTTGGAATAAACTGCCTTTGGGTAGAGATAGCATACAAACCCAAAATTCTTCAAGAGTTGGGCAAATCTCCACGAATCCAAATTAAAATACATACAGGTCGGCATCCCAGTGTTGAGGCACTTATTGGAGTAATTGGTGATGTAGCTTGACACATCCAACTTGGGCAAGAAATGACACATTCATGGGTTCCAACAATCTTGGTGCCCTCATATTTATGTCTAAGGTCCATTTCCCCAACGTCTTATCCAACGAGCATCTGAATTTTCTTGAAACCAATACAAACAACGAGATATGATGATTTATCAAAGCATTACTCATTGGCTAATGATTCAAACAGCCTTTTACCACTGTTGCATCAAGCTCTTCTTTTTTTCTTTTTTTTTTTTTTTTTTTTTTTTTTTTACTTTGACTGATCAAGGGTGGAGAATAAACTTGCCATGATAAACTAGTGCCAGGTGGTGATTTTATTTTAGGGCATAGAATCCTGGATAAGAATGGACGGACCATAGGTGAATGACAGATACCTAATGGCCTTTCATGCCAAGTGGTGATTCTAGGGGGATAGAATCCTGGGTAAGAAGTGACGGACCAACGAGTGGATGACAAATACCTTATGGCATTTTATGCCAAATGGTGATTCTTGGGGGACACAAACTATGATGATCTTTTAAGGTACTTTGATTATTAATCAAGGAACCAATTTATTGCCTTAGATGGTTGAGACCGCACTTACACATGTCAAGTTGCGTACGAATCCCTCGAAAGGAATCAGGTCTGATGTAGTTTAGGCTATTCACCCTTTCAGACATAATATTTCTTGAGTTGATCCAGGTTAACCAGTCTGGGTATTTCTTCGCCGTTGTGGTTTCACAGCTTTGCCTAATAGAATTTCTTTGACAGTGAATGGCCCGCTCCAGTTGGGCCTGAATTTTCCTCTTGGGTCATGAATTAGAGCTCTTTGTTCTCGAAGAACAAGTTTGCCTTCCTCTATGTGACGGGGCTTTACGTTCTTGTTAAAGGCCTTAGCCATTCTCAATTGATATTTCTTCAGATTTTTCATGGCTTTCATGGGCCTTTCATCGAGAAAATTGAGCTCTTCATGTCTGGACTTCACCCATTCTCCTTCAGGTAGCTGACTATTAAGGAGTACCATTAGGGATGGTACCAGGATTTCCACAGGTAGAACCACCCCAACTCTACACACCAAAGAGAAAGGAGTTACCCCTGTCGAAGATCGTACAGAAGTCTAGTATGCCCATAAAGCAAGGGGTAGCTTATCAGCCCAATCCTTGTGTGTGTCCACCATTTTCTATAGAATGACTTTGATATTCTTGTTAGCTGCTTTTACTGCCCCATTGGTATGCGGCCTGTAAGTGGCAGAGTGATGCCTTTTGATACCAAACTTTGTGCAGATTTTATCGATCTTGCCCCAGAAGTGGGATCCTTGATCTGATATCAATTCTTGAGATACTCCATATCGGGAAATGATGTTTTCCTAGATGAACTTGGCCACCTTGGCAGATGTGAGGACTGCATATAACTGAGCTTCTATCCACTTGGTGGAATAATCAATGCTTACCAAGATGAACTAGTGTCCATTGGATGCTTTAGGGTTGACTTTTCTAATAATATCAATTCCCTAAGTGGAGAATGACCAAGGTGAACTGAGCGAATGCAACTCTGTTGGTGGGATATGTATGATGTTAGCAAATATCTGACACTTATGGCATTTCTTGACGAAGTCTACGCAATCTGCTTCCATTGTGTTCCAGTAATATCCTAGCCTGAGGATCTTCTTAGATAACATCTTGGCATTAATGTGGGGTCCATAAAGACCTTGATGAATTTCTTCCATGATAGTTGTAGCTTATTCCTCATCTACACACAACAACTGTATTCCGTCATTGGACCGTTTGTATAATAGATCCTCCTGGAGAATAAACTAGGTGGCATATCTTCTCAAAAACTTATTCTCTCTGTCAGTTGCTTCAACCGGATACGTCCTTTCCTTGATGAAATCCACTATGTGAGTGAACCAAGACCGACCATCCACAGTGAGAGAGTTCACTAAATTCTGATTAATAGGACTGCTTCTTTATTCTACCAAAAATGGTCGGACTCTAGCCATAGGGTTGCATTCTACCATAGAAGCCAAGGTTGCAAGGGAATTAGCAAACCTGTTATTATCCCTCGGTAAGTATTCAAATGAAATCTTCTCAAAGTGTTCAATTACCTCTTCCAGATGCTCTTGATATGGCTTTAGCTTCTCATCTCTAGTTTTCCACTTTTCCTGTGTCTGAAAGATGACAATAGATGAATCTCCATAAACCTTGATCCTTTTAACCCCAATGGTCAGGGTCATTTCTAGTCCCAAAGCACAAGCTTCATATTTAGCAATGTTGTTGGTACAGGGGAAGTCGAAGCGAAATGATGAAGGCAAATAAAGGCCGTCAGTAGTGACAAGTAATATTCCTATGCCACATCCCTTTTGATTGGCTGCTCTATCAAAGAATAACTGCCATTCATTAACTGTGTCTTCTTCCTCTACTGCTATGATTCCTTCATCGAGAAAAGCATCATCCAAGGATCTTCTATCTTCTGTGGGGTGAGTAGCCAAATGATCAGCTATGGCTTGCCCCTTGATAGATTTCTAAATAACATAGGTGATGTCAAACTCTGATAGTAAAAGTAATCAACGAGCCATCCTTCCTATTAAGGCCGGTTTCTCAAAGAGATATTTGATGGGATCTATCTTTGAGATCAAATGCACCGGATAGGAAACCATGTAGTGTCGTAACCTTTTAGTTGTCCAAATTAACGTTGCACAAGTTCTTTCCAAAGATGTATACCGGGTCTCATATTCTAAAAACTTCTTACTAAGGTAATATATGGCATGCTCTGTCCCCTTTTCTGTTTCTTTCTATGCTAGCAAAGAGCCGATGGAATACTCTCCCACAGACAGATACAATAGAAGTGGTTCTCCTTCCACTGGTGGGTTCATAAGGTACTCCTTGATCTTGTCAAAGGCTTGTTGGCATTGGTCATTCCATTACGTTGACTGATCTTTCTTTAACAGCTTGAAAATTGGTTCACAGGTTGTAGTCAACTGAGCTATGAATTTGCTAATATATTAGATGTGACCTAGAAATCCTTGTATTTTCTTCTCAGTCCGAGGCGTGGGAATTTCCTAAATTACCTTGATCTTGATATGGTCGACTTCAATGCCTCTTTCACTCACTAAGAATACTAACAACTTTCCCGCCATTGCCCCGAATACACACTTCTGAGGGTTCAACTTTAGATGATACTTCTTAATTCTTTCAAAGAATCACCTTAGTGCGGGAATATGCCCCTACCGATCTTTAGACTTAACTATCATGTCGTACACATAGACTTTCACATCTTTTTTCATCATGTCATGCAATATGGCCATCACTTCTCTTTGATAGGTTGCCCCAGTGTTCTTCAGTCCAAAAGGCATCACCTTGTAACAATAGGTTCCCCATGGAGTGGTGATGGCTGTTTTCTCATGATCCTCTGGGTGCATGCTTATTTGGTTGTATCCTGAGAATCCATCCATGAATGATAATAAAGCATGCCTTACAACTTATTCTCTGATCTTCTCACTCCATTATGGCCACATTCTTCAGAGCTTCTATTTTACTGGCTTTGCCCCAGGGTATGTCGATAATCGATGCTGCATAATGTTGGGTTCAATACCAAGCATATCCTCGTAAGACCAAGCAAAGACCTTGGCGAATTCCTTTAAAAGATTACTCGTCCGTTCTGCTTCTTCGTCATTAAGGGTAGTGCCAATTTTTACCTCTCGAAGGTATTGATCGGTTCCTAGATTAATAACCCAAGTATTCTCATAGATGGGTTGGGCTTTCTTTGGTTTGCATTGCTTTATTAATTCTTGATATTTATTAAGATCATCATCGAAAAAAGGAGGCAAGTCATACTCGGAATCAAAAATTTCATTCATGAAAGGAGTAATAGACTTGTCATACAAGGACTCTAGACTCTTTTCAAAAATGGAGACTAACACAGAATCACAAACAATAGATTTGACTACAGACTCGATAACTGGCTTGATACTTTCATCAGGGGTAATCAGGCGAGTTGAATCAATAGCATGAACAAAATTGAAGTTTTCTACAATGCTTGTCCAGTTGAGAAGTGGTTCAGTGGCTTGATGGATGAGGAGATTTGGCAAAGGGCCTTCTTCGCCTTCCGAGAAAGTTTCTGCTATTTCTTTAGTGGCATAATGGTTCCTCTAGACAGGTGCCTGCTTCTTCATGAATACCAGCTGATCAATCTCGTGCTCTTGGAAGCCAAACTTTCTGAGGGGTGAAGATCGATGGAGACTACTCAATCCTTTTTCTATGAAGTCTATCTTTTGGAGCCTGTTGAGGGATGTCATCCCAATACCTCAGTCACATCTTTGACCACTTTCACGAGCCTTCCCATTGCAATTGGTTCGGGCATAGTACATATAAACCATCATCCTCTATGCTCTCCTCTGTTTTGCATACACACTTCTTCCTTTGGAAGGATGAGGCTTGAGCTCATGCAACTCTCGGGTTCTTGGCTCTTGTAGGAGGGAGCAAATGAAACATTTCAAATCAATGGGAAGTGGAAAACTCTAGGTGAGACTTATCTTCTTCTCCCATTCTCTCTTCTTGAGAACTCGAGGACTGGGTGCCTCCTTTGATTGGATCAATGTTGTAGGATCATCAGAGGAAGACCTAGTCTCAATCAATGCAATTTCTACTATCCTAGTGATGCAACTGTCCTGGTCACCTTCTTTGACTAGCATTTTCTGCTGTTCCACTTCATGAGTCACCCAATCGAACTCGTCTTGGAAGAAAATTTCAAGTCCTAGTTACATCTTGGTGGTAGTTTCATCAAACCCCGGCTCCACATTTCCACAAAAGGGGAAATCCTTCCTTCTTTCACAAAGTATCCATTGAGAGTAGGGTAGTAAGTGATGAAGATCTTCCTAGTCATCCAAAGCACTTTCTACCCTTTGACAGTTGTAGGAGTGTACCTGAAACAATTCTTTCCTTTGTTCACCGCCAGACTAGGCTGCTTTGGAACTCCTTGGTGATATTTTTCCAGCCCCATGCCAAGAAAATACTACATGTTCTTCATCATATGATTCACTGGCGGACTCTAGATGGCTTCATAGTTAGCTGGGTTTTTCTCCTTTGGCACTTCTTTGGCAATGGCTACGCAAGTAGTGTCTATTTCAAAATCACTCAGTTGCACCTCCTGGTCTTGTTCTTCCCCATTTTCAATGTTGGCCAAAGTGTTAACCACTTCAAGATCTCTGGCCACTAAGATCACCTTCCTCTCATGAATGAACTTCATTTTTTTATGGAGACCGGAGGACACTACCGTCGCAGGATGCAACCAAGGCCTTCCCAAGAGCATGTTAAAAGTTGCCAGTATATCAATGACTTGGAAATCAACATCAAACTTTACCAGGCCAATCTTTGTAGCAAGGATAATGACGCCAAGGATCTTCCTTTTGGTATTATCGTATGCCCTTATGGTTTGGATGGTTGGCCTCATTTCTTCTAAGTTGATGCCGATACTCTTTGCTGATCTCAGTGGTAGCACATTCAAAGTGGATCCATTGTCAACAAGAACCTGGGGAACTATTTTATCAAGGCATTCAATTGTAAAGTGGAGAGCCCGATTGTGTTGGGTTTCCTTAGGAAGCTCAGAATCCAAGAACATTAGGGATTGCATTGCATATGTTGCTCCTACTATATATGCTAGGTGCGTCGGATTTATCTCGATCGACACTTGCCAAGTAATATGTCAAATGCTGGGAAAATGGAGAACTAAAGACAAGAAGCTCATACCATATCAAGAATATATTGAAAGGTTGACACCACTTAAAAAATTATCATTTGACTACCTTCAAAGAGGTAACAACCAGTTTGCCGATGCCTTGGTTACTATAGCATCCATGATCAATGTCCAAAAAGAGGTGAAAATCCAACCCTTTACAATGGAAGAAAAGGAAGTGCCAACCTATCATATGTTTTGTACACTAACCACTAATGGACGAACATGGATTGCTAAGACCATTAATTTTATCAGAGACAAAAAATACTCCGAAGATGCAACTGACAAGGAAAAATGATTTCTAAGGAGATATGCTACCCAATTCAAACTCCACAAAGGCATTCTAGACAAAATATCATATGATGGAGTTCAATACGTGTGCATAGATGAAGAAAAAGCACAAGAAATCATAAATTGCTTCCTTCAAGACATATGTGGAACCCACTTGAAAGCCAAGATGTTGGCTAAGAAGATCCTAATATTGGGTTACTACTAGAACACCATAGAGGAGGATTGCGCTAAGTAAGTGAAGAAATGTCATAAGTGTCAAATAAACACAAATCTCATTCATATACCACCATCAGAGTTACACACTCTAAGTTCACCGTGACAATTCATAACCTAGGGCATTGACGTCATTAGTCAGGTCATCCCCAAGTCTTCTAACGGACACGAGTACATTCTCATTATAATAGACTAATTCATCAAACAGCTAAAGGCGCAGTCAGATTCTAAATTCACAGTAACTAAAGTAGCCAAGTTCATTACAGAGAACATTTATAAGCATGGATTACAACAAGAGATAATCGTTGACTAAGGAAACTACATCTGAGGAGAAGCCAAAAACTTATAGGACCATCACAAGATCCAAAGACACAAATTCTCACATTATTGACCAAACTAAAGATAATAAGAACCTCAAGAGAATCATGCAAAATATGGTCATGACGAACAATTATTAGGTAGACAAGATACTATATGCATTATGGGCTTATAGGACTTCTATTCGTATATGTACTAGGGCAATCCCATACTCATTAGTCTATGTTATGGAGGTCATTCTTTCAGTGGAATTGAAAATCCCCTCCCTAAGAGTTTTTATGACTCCCTGAAGCAAAATAGAAAAAGTCAAGATACGAAGAATTCAACCTTATTCATGAAAAGAGGCTACAACATCCATATACAATATGAAAAAGTGTCAAAAACGCATGGCTAGAGCCTTCAACAAGATGGTAGTCCCCCGTAAATAAAAATGGGTGACTTAGTGCTTAGAGAGCAGAGGGTTCCTAGACATAATGTCACACCCCACTTCCAGTAGACCCAACTTACCATTAGAAATACTGGTAGTGTGAGTAAGACACGTACCTATCTTACAAACCTACCAGGATCTCTAATCGCAGTACCTTAACATTTCACAATCTCACATCACAAACCAACTAAAAACAGTGAAATCAGAGTATAATAGTGGAACCATCAATAAAAAGGGGAAATAGTCTAATGATAAAATAATATCCATAACCGAGTTATTCTGTTACAATCATCCATCTACAAACTTGTATCAAAATCACCAAAAATATGCCGAACACCACATGGTGCCATGTATGTATAGAAATCACAAGCACAGTCCAGGCCATGGTCCTCCACTTCTGGCATCCACCAGTCGCTCACTCCGTACTCGGGTCCAAAGGAAAGAGAGTCACTAGCCATGGGTATGATCGTACCTACATATCATCTAAAAAGGGGTGTATACGTGGGCGAGCTTTTCAACTCGCTCAATGAGGGGTGAGGTTCAAGCACATCCAAGCAAACACAATCGCAGTAATAATTTATGATGCAGGATAACAGAAATTAAACAAATTGTCTATGATGCTCGTGATGAAATTCATTTATTTTATTATCCACCTAATAATACAACTAAGTATGGTAAATGCTACTACAACACATTAGGTTGTATTCCTTATCTCGGAAACGCCATCGACTATGCAAGAATAGAAACTGTAGCCGTGAATACAAGCCTGTTGGTCCCCGTATGCATCCATGGGTCACCCAGTAAACCCCTGAAACCCCCTCCTAGCTGTCACGGCACCAGTACCAATCATCGGCCACACCTGACAAGTTCCTACCTCTAACAATAATCACATCGTACCACGGGTGTGGCATTCCGAAAAGGCACATCAAACATTCCATAATGGGTTATCCAACACCTTAACCCCTATTGGCAAGGGTTTATAGCATAGGAAGTGATACCTAACCACATATATGCTACATGCCTTCATACTGATATAATTAGTATGAGTTACACGAAATCGATAACACATTGGCCATAAAGTGTAATCCATCTCCAAATACAGTCCAAGGTACACGATACCGATAACACATCGGCCACAAAGTGTAAACCACGACCATTTACCTAATCTAGCATACATATAATAGTTGAGTATGGACTACGCAACATTGGTGCCAATCATCGGCCACGAAGCATATCCATTTCCAAATGTAGTCCCGAAGCACATGATATCGGTAACACATCGGCCACAAGGTGTAATCTGTGACTACAACTAACTCTAATGCACATAATCAATGTATAAAAATGCAACAAGCATACAGCAATCATGGCACCGGTACCACCTCGACCACGCTGAATTCCATCTCATATATACAACAGACACACGGCGATCATAGTACTGATACCACCTCAGCCACATTGGATCCCATCATACATCTCCACAACAATTCATATTAATTCAATAAAAATGTAACATATAATAGCATACCATCATCATTTGAGCAATTAATAATCATGTAAAATGCTACACATGTGAGCAGTGCTATAATAATAAAACAATCCCAAAAATAAAGCAACCATCCCTCACCTTATTTATGCTCGTGTGTGTTAGGGTTTAAGTACAGCCACCGGTCGATCAACTCAATTCTGACTTTGGGGTACATGCACGTTACTGTCCTAGACACAAAGGCAACTGTACATCAATATGTGTCAAAAACACTGGGAGGGGCCCACATGGGTCACCCCCAAAGGTACAGAAAACGTCTATCAGTGACAGTAATATCACCGAAAACACCCACCAGAAACAATCACTTCCCACTGGAAATATCCATGTTATTTCCGGTGGAGGTGGTAAAGAGCTCCTAAGGCTCAGGGGTTCACCGGAAACAGCCCACCAGAAGCAAGCCCAGTGTTTTCGATGGCTTGCTTCCGGTGGTAGTACAGCAACTGTCCACACAAATTGTGGTTTTTTGGCTCGGGCTCAGGCTCGATCGTCGGATTTGTTCTATGGAGTTTGTAAGGGATGTTCTTAGCATCATTATAAGCTAATAAAATCTCAATTCCACCAATCCGTTTGGGAGATACATTGATCAAATGATTGAAACCCTAGTTGGTCATTTGGCTAATCTTGTTACTGGAGCTCATCGGACTTGGTTTGAGCTCGGCAATGGCTCCAGAGACATGAAATACGCATTCCCCAAGCTCAACATAGTTTGTGCACTAAAATTTCATCCAAACCTAGCTTAACCTAGGTCAAAATGAGGAGAGAGAGTAGTAGAAGTGATTGCACTTACCTCCGATAGAGATTCCGGAAACTATACGGTAGCCGGCACAAAGGTAAGTCATTTTCCCCTCTTCTTCCTCTTCTTCTTCTTCTTCCTCTTCCTTTCTCTCCTCTCTTACATTGAGCACAAGTGAAATGAGGAAATGAAATCCTCATTTCTAACTTATGAGTTAAGTTGGGCCTTACGGCCTGTTTGGATGAACTACTTGGTCCAATTGGGTTAATCCGATTTCTAGAATATGTGGACCCGACTACTTAGGTCAGTAAATTGCTCATGTCATAAGGAAGGTGTGGAGGATGATTTGGGATCATCCGAAACTGTCTATGATGTGAGTGGCAGGACCCATGGGCATCGGAACCCTGACAACAGCTTGTTTAGTCACCAGAAATAGTCACTGGATTCAGGCCCAAGCTGTTTCCAGTATCTTATTTTTAGTGGTCAAGGCAGTAGACTGTCTTGAATGCTTGCTGTCTACCAGCTGGCCTCTCACGAGTAGTTGCCCTCAACCTTGCTCATAGTCTTTTGGCAATGTTGGTATGTGTCAGGATTCATGTGTGGGGAGTTGGGTCACTTACCGTCTAGGATCAGAAGGTATGAATCCCCTCCAGTTGGACTAGCATACAATGCACGAATATGTAGGGTCATCTCTTCCCCTTTGGCAATGGGTAGCCGCAAGCCAAAACCCGACTGTACTCCCAATCTCTGGTTTGAGACTTATCACATTAGTTCAAATTAGACCACATTAGGGCACGTAAATCAAAAGAGAAGTTTAAACTAAACTGCTATGGTCCCTACACTATTGTCGAGATTCTGCCTAGTAAAGCAGTGAGACTAGTCAATATAGTTGGAGTAGAACTCCCATATCTCACAAACATGGATCAACTAAAGAAATACTATGTCTAAAGAATCAATCAAAGATAATAATTGAGTTCAACCTAATCTCCTCGAACAGAGAGGGCTATGTAGGCATTCTGAGAGTGGAAATAAGGTTCGGTCCAAAAAAAAAGAAAAACCATGGTACCATAATATACATATAATATATATGTATACCTATACATATATGTTTTATTTAATTCATGTCATATCATATACATGTACTAATTCCCCCCTGGAATACTATCAAAGAGGTTGCATAATAGAGAGTTATATATGTAGGGCCCACAACTTATACACATAATCCAGAATTCTGATTTTGCTAGGAAAATCGATTGGCCGGTTGTCACCCAGCCGTTTGGCTAGAACCAGTCCCCTATGGTTTGAAACATTTCCTTCCCTACTTAACCCCTTCCTATGTGGTGAATTACATGTCTGCCACCACTTCTTGTTGGTTCCTCCAATACTGTTGGCAGGCTGAATAGGTACATGTGTGCTCTCTTCCTCCTTCTTGGTATCCCACTACTACCAACCAAGCCAATATTGCCCTTCTCTGTCTGGTACTTTTTCCTATCCATAGGTAAAGTATACAAGTGAAATTAGGGTGTTACAAATTCCCCTATGTTCCTGCTTCCACGTAGCATGCCATGCTATAGACAGTTAACCTATGGCTTTGGCTTTTATTTTAAAGACAAAGCAAAGTGAGTGACTTTCCAAGGAACAAGCTTATTATTGTCACCTAGGGCCTCCCATCCTCTTCCTTCTTCCCACACCCCTAGGGTTTTGCCCCCTTCTTGTGGCTCCTTTTTTTCCTTTTTTACCTTTGGGCTTGTAAACTCTTCCTCTTTTCTTTCCTTTCTTTTTGGTAATTTTTTTTTTCTAAAGGTCAGCAAGTATATGAATTAAGAGAAAATAAATAGAGTACAGGATTAATGTCTAGGAATTCCTACACGGATAAAATAATAAAATGAACATCGTTACCAGGCTCCACCCACCTTCAGCAAAGCCATCAGTAGGGGGAAAGGCGCAAACACCACCTTATTTGACCTATGGCAAAGCCATCAGTAGGGGAGAAAGGTGCAAACACCACCTCATTTGACCATGCTATATATAGTTAGTCTATGGCTTTGGCTTTCATTTTAAAGACAAAGCAAAGTGAGTGACTTTCCAAGGAACAAGCTTATTATTATCTCCTGGGCCTCCCATCCTCTTCCTTCTTCCCACGCGCCTAGGGTTTTGCCCCCTTCTTATGGCTTCCTTTTTTCCTTTCCAAGCCATTAGCAGGGGAGAAAGGTGCAAACACCACCTCATTTGAGGACCACCTTCGGCATTGCCATTAGTAGTCACTCAAACGAGGGTATATTACTTAAATCTGTATTGAGGTTTGAGCTAGGCATCCCAGCTAATTTTAGAAGAAACAAAGCCAGGACTACCCCACCAAACTTTATTTGCTTGAGATGTTGCACCTTTTTTTGCAAGATCAGCCACAATATTCACCTCCCTAAAGCAATGAGTTAGCCTCCAAGTAATAGAATCCAAAAAGGTATTGAACAACCTCCATTGTTGAAGGAAGCCCAAGGAATTGATTTCCTAAGGATAGCCTCCACCACTACCTGTGAATCACATTCCACCCACAGCCGTTCCACACCCATCTCCTTTACATACCTCAGACCAATAAAAAAGGAGGAAAATTCTACTCTATAATTTGTCATATTCCCAAGTGGGATAGCAAAGCTAAATAGCACCATTCCATAGTTGTTACGGACCACCCCTCCAGCCCCTGACAAACCTGGATTTCCTAAGGAACACCCATCTATATTTAACTTAACGCATCCAATCATAGGTTTGCACCACTTTAGCTCTTCGATTGCATGGGAAGCAAGGGGACATATCACCTTTAAATTCAAGGATCTAAACAGGGAGAAATCGAGCCTTGAACTTGATATGAACGCCCTCACCTGTGATGACTCCTTAATATCAACCAAGACTACCTTCAAAATCAGACCAGAAGGTCACCCTTTCTCCTCATATCGCCTTCTATTATGTTCATACCTAATATGATAGGAAATAAGCACAAACCTAGTCACCCAAGCCTCAGTCAAAGGAACTGATCTTGCCTTGGAGGACCACCACTGAGCCAACTCAGCTAGAGAACTCATTTGAGGCCATCCACATTTAAAAATATTGAGAAAACAATCTCATACCTTACGTGCAATTGGACACTCTAGAAAAAGATAGGCAAAACTTTCAGACTGTCCCAGTCACAAAGAGCAACAAGAAGCTAATGGTACCCCCTTCTTAGTTACCAAAGCATCGAAAGGTAATGTGAGGAACTTTTTACAAAGTGAAGGAGAACTTACCTGCCAGATATATCAACCATTGATAATGGAGTAAGTTCTTCTAAAAAATCAAGTTCATGTATATTTGGAAGGTAATGTAAGGAACTTTTTATAAAGTCAAGGAAAACTTACCTGCCATATATATAAGAACTTTATTTTTCACTAGTCCTCGAAACAATAAAGATTCCTTAACTTCCTCATTTCTAGAGACTAGAACTTTAATCCCGCATGCCAATTGAACTCACTCTCCTTTTCTTATTTAATGCTTTCCTTATCCTCCAATGGGCGGTTTATGTTATAGCCTCCTTTGGCACTTCTATGGCTTTCACAGCCACTCAATCCAGCCCATTTGTTTGAATCCCAAAATGGGTTCTCTGGTTCAGATTCTAAGCTTTATCTTTTCGGTGGTTTTTGTCTTTCAGAGGTCCATGACTATAGTTTGTAAGAATGTAGTAGATGAAACTGTTAGAGGAACTGTTTGATTAATGGAAGAGTGGGCATTGGAAGGACGGATGAAGATTTCATATGCGCCACATTAAATAAGTGGCCACCAGAGAAATGTGACTATGGGACTTGTAGCTGGGCCTTACTTCTTTGCTCAATCTTGTTAATTAGTTCCTCTTCATATCAATCTCTTTTTAATTTTTATTTTTTGGGTTTCATATCTCTCTCTCTCTTTCTCTTCTCTATATTTGTTGTGGTTGAATAATTTAGTAGTAATCTTTCTCTGTAGAAGCTTCTCTTCTGTACTCTTTTCTTTATTTCTTTTCATTCATGACTATGGATATCACCTATGTTGCAGTAGCACTAATACCCACTATGGACTTGGAATCTGTTGCTTAGAATTGTTTGCTAATAAACCGGATCATGTAATTGCATTCCATATTGTTGTGGTTGAGCATTGATCCTTGTATTTGTTTTCATTTCATTGATTGTTGTGATTGTTGTGATTGTTGTGATTGTTGTGTGTATACCCCACACTGGGCTTCGTGGAAGCTCACTCCCATTGTTACACCCTTTTTAGATTATGATCCAGGGAAATATCCAGAGTGTGGCTGAGGAGCGGGCTCTCTACGAAGGTGATCTTGGGTCGAGGGGCTGATTAAGCATGAGGACGGTTGCGTATGTGATGACTGTGCCTTTGGAGCACACTGAGGATGAGAGTATCGTCTTCTATTTTTTATTCTTTTGTGTATATATACATTGTAGCCCTAGGACCATAGCTGTAATTATGATCCATTGTGGAAAATGGTCCTTATGTAAATATGATAATTATCATTAGAACTCACCAGTGGTATTACATTCTAACTATTATTATCTATGTGATCATAGACATTTCATAATTTTATGAACTTAAAGTACTACATCGTGGATCCTGGATGGATTGTGGACATGTGTAAGTGTCTATGTCACCAACCTTCAGGTAAGTGGAGGTAGGGCATGACATAATTAGGTCCAACGGTCTCTATTAACTGGGAGTCGCCACCTAGATTAGGGTCAATGACCTATTGCTAATTAAAAATGAAGTTGAAATGACTCCATCCGAACTGTTTAGCCACGGGTAGGGTTAGTGTCAAGTTTTGGTCCGACGAAGGGGTTAGGCACCTCGGTCCACTCGGTAAAACCCAGACTTCAACTGTAGGTCTATAGGGCTAAATTCTAACACTCTCCTATTCTTATCCTATATTACTGAAACTCTCCTACCCAAAACTTTCTTTTTGATTTTCATTCCCCTAGAAAAGTAAAGTTCCATTTTATTTTCTCCCTTAGTACTTTACAATCTCTCTCTCTCTCTCTCCCTCCCTCCAACCAGGTGAAGAGGTAATGAAAACCCTAGCTCGTCATTGCTGGAGTTAGGGCGGACTAGAAGAGAACGATGGAAATTGGATTGGCGAAGGATACAGAATTTAAGGAGCAGGTTGAGGTTGTGGACGATGGGCAAAAGGGAGAAGAGGAGGTCATGGAGGAGCAGGTTCTCTGACCTGTGGGGGTATTCAGGTTCTCCAGTAAGATGTTGGAATCCTTAGGAATAAAACCAAAAGAACATGATAAGTAAGAAGCAATGTACCTAGTATCCGAGATAATCGATGAGATGGACTAAGGCAAATTCCAGTCCATGGTTGATGGAAATCTGTAATTCCTCAACCACGAGATATCAAAGAGGGAGCAACATAGGGAGTAGAACTTAGTGCGGGTCACTTGCCAATGGCCGACTGATAACATGCATGATACACATGTTCATTGATACACATGTTACAGCTCATGCCCTCCATGCAATCAGTGGCGTGACCAGTGGCGTGACTGTCAACTCTTGCCAAGATGAGATAATTTACCATATATATACCTTGTAATCTCTCTTCAAGATATGTACAGCAGTGTATCTTACCCTTTAAATACAAAGACTAAAGTGTGTGCCAAAACACACAATTTTACAGCAATTACTATCTCTTTATGGTATCAAGAGCCACCTGTAATTTTATTTTTTTTCAATGGCCTCTTCACCTTCACCATTTCCAATTACCAACCTCTCCAATCTTGTTTCAGTCAAGCTGGTTGGAAATAACTACCTATTGTGGAGGGAGCAACTTTGAATCTATCTTCATTAGCTCCGATTTAATGGAGCATGTTGATGGTTCTAAAACACCACCACCTGCAACCATAACCTCCTCCTCTGATTCAACAGGGTCAACTATCTCTACCACCATCCCGAATCCTAAGTTTTATACTTGGCGCAAAACCAATCACTTTGTTCGAGCCTGCATCAATGCCACACTCCAAGAATCTTTCTCTTCTCACATACTTGGTCTCAAAATGGCAAAGGATGTATGGGATGCACTAGTTGCACTATTTCAACAACAGTCCTCAACAAGACGAAAGTAACTACGTTCATCATGTCAAGTCCTTGGCTAACTCTCTTGCCGTTATAGATGAACAAATCAAAGATACAGACCTTGTAGGCTACATTAAATGGCCTAGGATCTGAATATGAAACCTTTTTCATCACAATTGAAAACAGCACAAACTTGCTTTCTTTTTCTGATCTTCATGCAAAGCTGCTCACTCATGAACAACGACTCAGTCGTGGTTATGGTAACCGATCCTCTACCAACACTGATGTTCAATCTCAAATGGCACTCCTTTCTACTGATTCCAACAACTTCAAGAAGTTTAAAGGGAAGGGTCCTGGTTCCTTCAAGCAAAACCAGTCACCCTCACCTCAAAAACAAGGAAATCAATCTTTTCCTTCTCAAGAATTTTCTCAGAAGTTTACTCGCCCATCTGATCCTTCTAACCATTCCATTAAGTGTCAGATCTCTGCTAAAATGGGTCATGCAGCAAGTAAATGTTACTTCAGATACTCTGCAAGCCGAAATAGCAATGCTCCACCAACTTCCACCTTTGCTAGTCTTCACGTGAGTCCTCCTAAATATCCATCCAAGCCCCTAGCGTCCTCTCATACCGATGCACAATGGATTGCTGATTCTAGAGCCACCTCCCACATGAACTTTGACCCTACATTACTACAACAGTCTATCAACTACAATGGTTCAGATCAGGTCTACCTTGGTGATGGTAAGAGCATTCCCATATCTCAAACTGGTTCATCAACTTTACACATCCCATCATCAACTTTACATCTTCAGAATGTGTTAGTGGTTCCACAAATTGCTAAGAATTTATTATCTATTTCGAAGTTGAATCGTGATAATAACTGCTCAGTCGATTTTTTTCCATGGGGTTTCTCTATAAAGGACTTGTAAACAGGGGTGACACTTCTCAAGGGCCCAGTCAAGGATGATCTATATGTTGTAGCTGCAAATAAGGATGTCATCAACCAAAAAGTCGCCGCATTTTTGGGGGAACAAATGTCACAAACAGTATGGCATAATCGGTTGGGCCACCCATCCCTCAAGGCTCTTTAGAAACTTAGAAGTACCATTTTGTTTGATAAATCCAAGTTCCAGAAATTAAATAAGATTTGTGAATCATGTTAGTTGGGAAAGCACCATAAAATGCCTTTTCCTATCTCTACAAGACAGTCAATTTCACCTTTGGAAATAGTACATTGTGACTTATGGGGCCCTACTTCAACATTGTCATTTAGTGGATTTCATTCCTATATTATCTTCATTGATGATTTCAGTAGATATACGTGGCTTTATCCCTTAAAAGTGAAATCAGATGCTTTGTCTTGTTTTTGTTATTTCATGACCATGGCAAAGAACATCTTCTCCACCAAAGTAAAATATTTTCAAAGTGATGGAGCTTTAGAACTCACACAAGGGGATTTTAAAACCTTCTTGGATGACCAAGGCATTGTTTCACGAATCTCATGCCCACACACACCTGAATAGAATGGCATATCTGAACGCAAGCACAGGCATATCACGAAAATGGGACTTTTTTTGTTATTTCAAGCCCACATGCCGAAATGATATTGGCTTGAGACATTCAATACAGCAGTCTATCTTATTAATCGTCTGCCAACACCAGTATTACAAGGGCGCTCTCCTCATGAAACACCTTACAATAATACACCAAATTACTCCATTCTGAGCATATTTGGTTGTCAATGTTTTCCTTGTTTACGAGCCTATAGAAAAGACAAGCTGTCTCCAAAATCCATAGCCAGTGTCTTTCTTGGCTATAGTCTGCATCATAAAGGATATCGATGTCTTGACCCTCTCAATGGAAAAGTTTATATTTCTAGACATGTGATGTTTAACGAACGCTTCTTTCCTTTTGCAGACAAATCAAATCATGTGTCCACTAAGGCATCATCAGTAACACTTCCTATACCCATTTTCCCTACCCTATCTCATACTCAACTACCATTTATGCCTGCCATCCATCCTCCTCCTCCTCCTCCTCCTCCTTCCCCACCCCCCTCATCTGAATCTACTCCATCACCATACCCACCTCACACCAATAACACTCCCACTCCAACCACCTCTTCACCCTCAACCTTAGCATTGCCCCCACCATCGCCTCCACCACTCCCCCCACCACCACCGTCGCCACCCCATCCACCATCACCTAACAAACACCCCATGATTACTAGGACCCAAACAGGAACCCGAAAGATCTAGGTTCCCTTCTCTGTTCTCACCACTCGTCATCCAATCTCTCGTGCTCTACTTGCTTCTATCCCTCCACCCATCCCCGAACCAACCTCCTACAAACAAGCTGCTAAGGACCCACGGTGGATGAATATAATGCACTTATGTCCAACTCCACTTGGACATTGGCACCTGCATCCACCCACATGAATGTTGTCGGCTGTAAGTGGGTGTACCATGTAAAAACTAAGAGTGATGGTTCCATTCAAAGATTCAAAGCTCGGCTTGTTGCTAAAGGTTTTCACCTAAAACCAAGCATTGATTTCAAAGAGACTTTCAGTCCTGTTGTCAAGCCTGCTACTGTTCGCACTGTCTTAACTGTGGCAATATCTCCCAATTAGATCAAACTTGATGTGAAAAATGCGTTCCTACATGTTCAACTCCAAGAGGAAGTTTACATGACCCAGCCACCGGGATTTGTTAGTACTTCATCCACAACTCATGTTTGTCGTCTTCACAGGGCGATCTATAGTCTACATCAAGCACCGAGAGCCTGGTTTGATCAATTTAGTAAATTCCTTCTAAAGCATGGTTTCTCTCGTAGTATGGTTGACACATCCATGTACACAAAGCACTCCACTTGCGGAACATTTATTCTTCTCCTTTACATTGATGATATTATCCTCACTGGAGACAATGGCGATGCACTTAGCACCTTCATCAAATGCTTAAGCACTGAATTTGCAATGAATGATTTGGGTGAACTTCATTACTTTTTAGGTGTTGAAGCCACTCGGACAATGGTTGGTTTACGCCTAACACAGACAAAATATAGTCTTGACCTACTGCAGAAAATAGGCATGACTGGTTGCAAACCATGTCATACTCTAGTGGCTTCTGGCTCAAAACTCTCTGCCGTTGATGGGTCGACATTGGTTGATCCCCATGAGTATCGTCAAGTTGTTGGTGCCTTGCAATACCTAACACTTACTCGCCCTGACCTCTCATATTCAGTCAATCAAGCATGTCAGTTCATGCATGCACCCACAACTGCCCACTATGATGCTGTCAAGCGTATCCTTCGATACCTCAAACACACTCTCGACGTAAGCAATGACCTCAAGCCAGGTCCAATCTCTATCGTCACTTCCTTCACCAACACTGACTGGGCTGGTTGTCAGGATACTAGACGACCTACAACTGGTTTTTGTACTTTTCTTGGATCAAATTTATTGTCTAGGGGATCCAAGAAGCAACCTACTGTTTCTCGCTCTATCTTGGAATCTGAATATAAGGCTCTAGTGGTTACTGTTTCGGAAGTGTTATGGTTCTCGTATTTGCTAGATGACCTTCATGTTCCCATTTCCCTTCCACTCATCATCAATTGTGACAATATATCTACAACATACATGGCTGCTAATCCTGTTCTTCATGCTCGAACCAAACACATCGAAGTAGACTATCACTTTGTACGTGAATTGGTTCTTACCAAAAAGATCAAGGTGCAACTTGTACGTTCTTCGGACCAGATTGCTAACATCTTTACCTAGGGCCTATCCTCACCATTGTTCAAGTCACATAGATCCAAACTAATGTAGTTACCACCCATTAGTTTGGAGGGGGATGATAACACACATGATACACATGTTACAGCTCATGCCCTCCATGCAATCAGTGGTGTGACTGTCAAATCTTGCCAAGATGAGCTAATTTACCATATATATACCCTATAATCTCTCTTCAAGATATGTACAGTAGTGTATCTTACCCTTTAAATACAAAGACTGAAGTGTGGGCCAAAACACACAATTTTACAGCAATTACTATCTCTTTACCGACGAAGGACTTGATGGTGAGGGAAGAAAGGAGTGGGAACAAGTTGTTAATGGAAACAGGATTCAAAATTTTGAAAAAATTAAACCCAAAAAGGAATGGTTTTAATTATATCTACCTAAAAGAGCTCCAAGTGCTACTATGACCAATTATACGTTTCTTTTAATATAAAAAAAAGGATACAGTGCTTGATTTGCATGGGAGAAGCAGCATTAGTTAGTCACCATGTCCTCTTACAAAAGGTGTTAGGTTCTGAGTCAAATCTATTTCTGTATGAAACGAAATAAACAAATAAAAGCTGCCCTGAGGTTTGGTAACTTATGGTCTGTAGAACTCAATCCAACCTCAAATTGGATTAAAACAGAAGCTTAAAACCTCAGGCATTTCAGACAAATGGACTTCTGCTTCAAGTGAGGAAGTCTTCTGTACTCAATGAATTCCCTACCCATGTTACAACCCACTCCAAAGTAAGAGGTATAAAAAAAATTAAATAATTCTGAAAAAAGGAATAAATGATTTTAATTTTTGCAATAGACATTCAAAGAGAAAGGAAAGAAAATGAAACTTTTGAACCTAAAAAAGAAACTTTTGAAAACATTACTCCATGTGATCCCATGTGATTCTATAAATTACTTAATTCTTTTTACAATATTTACTAATGATGCATTTTAAATGTAATTTTTATTCACATTTTATAGCAAATGGATTTGGGATGCAAAGTAAATTGAAATTTAACAATCAAATATAGAATGATTTGGAATTAAAGATATAATCACATGGGGTGAGATAGTGATTACAAGAATTTAATAAGTGCAAAAATTTCACTTCCCTTCACTTTAATTCCTCTTGCACCCAAATGGAATGATTCTGCTTCATTGCATGAAAAATAATTTAAGAACTGCCATAGTTAATTCTCATGTGTTCCTGCTTCCTCGTAGCATGCCATACTATATACGATTAACCTATGGCTTTGGCTTTCATTTTAAAGGCAAAACAAAGTAATAGACTTTCCAAGGAACAAGCTTATTGGTTTCTCTTGGGGCCTCCAACCCTTTTCCTTCTTCCCCACCCTTAAGGTTTTGCGGCCTTTCTTGTGGCTCCTTCTTTTTTTTTTTTTTTTTCTTGGCTTGTAAATTCTTCGTCTTTCCTTTCCTTTCTTTTTGGTAATGAATTACATGTAAAAATAAATAAAGGAATTTTTACAAAGTGAAGGAGAACTTACCTGCCAGATATATATGAACTTGATTTTTCACTAGTCCTCGAAACAATAAAGATTCCTTAACTTCCTCATTGCCAGAGACCTGAACTTTAATCCCGCGTGCCAACTGAACTCTGTTTTCTTATTTCATGCTTTCCTTATCCTCCAGTGGGCGGTTTCTTTTATAACCTCCTTTGGCACTTCCATGGCTTTCCTAGCCACTCATAGAGTCTGAAATCCAGCTCATTTTTTTGAATCCCAAAATGGGTTCTCTGGTTCAGCTTCTGAGCTTTATCTTTTCGGTGCTTTTTGTCATTCAGAGGTCCATGACTGTAGTTACTCATAATGCAGGAGGTGAAACTGTTAAGAGGAACTGTTTTGATTAACGGAAAAGTGGGCATTGGAAGGACGGATGAAGATCTGTGCCACATTGGATTGGTGGCTACTCAAAAAATGTGACTATGGGACTTGTAGCTGGGGCCTTGCTTCATTGCTGAATCTGGTAAGTTAGTTCCACTTCATAACAATCTCTTTTTAATTTTCGTTTTTTGGGTTTCATCTCTCTCTCTCTCATTTTCTCTTCTCTGTATTTGCTATGGATGAATAATTTAATAGTAATCTTTCTCTGCAGAAGCTTCTCTTCTGTACTCTTTTCTTTATTTTTTTTCATTTGTTGATCTCAAATGTAAGAGGAAACACAATGAATTATTAGATTATGCTTCCTCTGTTGCTCAGCTCTATTGAGTGGGTATATACTGTGCCTCAGAATAAATTAAGTTCTGACTCTTATGTTTTTTTGGGTAGAAGAGATCTGACTTTAATGGTTTGAAGTTTAAACTTTAAAGTGATGTACACAATGATTTCTGAAAATTTATGTGTTTATGCTTTGGTTTACATGCAGGATCTTAACAGAAAATTTTTGTTAAATGCTGTGAAAGATACCTACTTCTGATGTTGTTCAGACAAGTCTCTTAACTCTTAATTGGATTTGGCTCTCATATTTCACTACTGTTCAAAGCGAGAAAGAATTCCTTAACTTGGTAAAATTTGCAGCTTTTAAGCCACTGAAGCTTAGGTTGGGTGGAACCTTGCAAGAGAAGGTCATATATGAGATTGGACATCCACAGCAACCCTGTCAACCATTTGTTAAAAACAGCTCTGAGATGTTTGGCTTCTCCAAAGGTTGCCTACCTATGTCTAGATGGGACCAACTGAATAATTTCTTCGAAAGGACTGGGTAACAAAAGTTTCTAATTATTTTTCAGTTCAGAAAACACAAACAGTTCTCTTTTAACAATGATATGAACTGGACTGGATGCATTTTTTGTTATCATCTCACTCTGTGTTCCTCATTCAGGGCAGAGATAATTTTTGGGTTAAAGACTCAGTGGAAGGACTCGGGCTTCTGATGGTTCATCAGTAGGGTCTTGGAATTCCACAAATGCCGAGTCCTGTATACATTACACCGCCAACAAAGGCTATACAATCCACAGTTGGGAGCTCAGTAAGAATTCACTTATTATTATGCAAAAAGCTTAACCATAATGAAACTGGAATTTGAAGGATGAAGAGTGCAGTTAATCCCTGGGGTAGGGGTTCTCCTCATGGAGGGCCTCATGTTGCAAATCCATATTGTCCAGGAGACCATCATGGACCTCCTTGTTCTGCTATAAGAATAAAATCAGTTTACAAGTTTTAATTCTGAACTATTGAAATTGAAATTGTGTGGAAAGTGTACTCAAGGAAATAATGATAACATGGAAAACAGAGACGGTGTGCAAAGAACAAATACATTAACATAAGATTTTTTTACTTGGTTTGCCCACAAATGGGTTGTCTATGGGTGAAGAGGGTCAACTTGTGCTTTTCCTTGAATAAAGGAGATTAGAACAACGACTTGATCACAAATGTTTGTATATATGTCAGTAGTCTCCTCACCCATTCCCAATCTGTTGGAAAGATCTTAAAATCTTCTTCATGCATCAGGGAACAAATTGAGTGGGGATGGAGTTGGCACAAAGGTTGCAGCCGATCAGTATGCATCTGATATAACTCTCTTAAAAATATAGTGCAAGATATCTACAAGGGTTTTCATGTCAAGCCACTAATCATAGCACCAGGAGGATTATTTCATGCACGATGGTTCAAAGAACTAGTAGACATAACACCCAAATCACTGGATATATAATCTTGGTCAAGGTTTGTCACTCAGAATGTAGACTCGATTTCCTTTTAATATCCATGCTCAAAATTTTTGTTTAACCTTTTCACATTTCCTCTTCTGGGGCTTAGGTGTTGATGATCATCTGATTGATAAGATCCTTGACCCATCCTATCTTGATGGTGAGGCACAGACATTCACCATTCTCCAAAACTTGCTAAAAAGAGCTCCAACTTCAGCAACTGCTTGGATTGGTGAAGGAGGAGGAGCATATAACAGTGGCCATAATCTTGTTACCAATGCATTTGTATTTAGTTTCTGGTATGTATACTAATGATTCAAGCTGAAAACTTAACTTGCTGGATATATCTTCTAATATTGACTAGTTTCTGACCACCAAAATAGGTACTTGGATCAGCTTAGGCATGGCAGCATCTTATGATACTAAAACATACTGCAGACTAACATTGATTGGTGGAAACTATGGCTTACTCAACACAACCACCTTTGTCCCAAATCCTGATTACTACAGGTTATGCTCCCACTTCTAAATTGTTAGCTTCATATCTGTCAGTGATCAGAGCTGGTATATTTTATTCTCACCGAGTTTCAACTGAATTCAATAAAAAAATGTCTTTGATTTCAGGGAACTACAAACTTCTTTCACTAGATTGGATATTTTACCCATACAAAGACTTTCCTGTACAAGTTTTGTATCTCCTGTTCAAGGAGGCATCTGCTAAACCTGATTTGACTGATAGATACTTCAATTCCATACCATTAGTGCACTTTAAGTCCAATGGAAGAATGGAAGTCTAAGACAGTTATTATGGGTTATTGATCATATGATTTCCTCACTGTGCAGCACTCTCCTTTGGCACCGCTTGATGGGAAGGACAGTCCTATCGACAAACTTCACTGGAACTAAGAACATAAGAGCATATTCACATTGTGCAAAACAATCTGTAAGTTGGAGAACAGTTGTCTAAATGAATGATCTTAAAGTCCTCTTACCAGATTTATTGATTTGACTTCAATCTAACAGAAAGGAATCATATTATTATTGATCAACCTCGACAGTAACACCACAACTGATGTAAGTGTTGCAATTGAAGATGCTGTCCTCAATAAAAACTGGAGTTCAGAACATAATGGAGTCACGAGGGAGGTGTATCACCTGACTGCTAAGGATGGGAACTTGCATAGCCAAACTATGCTTCTAAATGGGAAGATATTGACTGTAAATTCACCTGGGGATATACCTACCTTGGAACCTGTAATTGTAAATTCATCAGGGTCAATATCAGTTGCTCCTTTCTCAATTGTATTTGCTCACCTTCCAAATATTCGTATTCCAGCTTGTAGGTAGTTGGACCAAATGGAGTTATATGGAAATCTTTATCAAACATGAAAAAAGTTAAAAGTGCTTTTTTCCTCTACCTTTGGAATCGTTTGTTTGCCAGGGAAAAAATTCTAGAAAATTTGAATTCTCTTTATAAAATTAATTATGTATCCAAGCCATTTTTCCTTCTAATTTTACATGAGAAAAAGCAGATTTATCCTCTATTTTTTGTTGCACATGACAAAGAAGCATATACAGGAACAGGTTGAGTGAGGAAAATAATGCATTTGACAAAGATGCCTTTTTATTTATTTATCTATTTTTTTTTGGGGGGGGGGGTGGGGGGACGAGAGAAAACAACATCCAGGAATTATAATGTAAGTTGTTTTTAAAATTTTTGTACTGTATTTAAGAAAATAGTTTTTACCTTCTTAGAACAAATAGATGATTTTCTTTTGCTTTTAGGACCATTCCTGTAAAATATTATCTGTTGCAAAAAAAGTAAGCCTTAAGGATTATAGGTGTACAAATGAAAATAATATAATAATTGGCAAAGATGCTGAGAAAGTAAAAAAAAATCTGAGACTTTCACATTTCAATAGACTATGGAGCCATATAGGAAGTCTTCTGCTCTTAATTGATAGCACCATCAACCTCTGCAGGGACTCGCATCAGCCACCGATTCACAGTAACAAGGGACAAAGGGCTTTGCTTGTGAGGAGCAATGAAGGGATTTAATCAAACTGCATTTAGAACGGCATGAAACACTACCTTATGCTCTCCTTCTCTTCTTAGCAACATTAGCATTAAAAGTGAGTAAAGGGAGTCTGGTGTGCATATGTATCAACCAAATCAATATGACCACTGGTGGTGGCTCTGATGCAGTCGACATACCCAAATTTTTGGACTAACGAAATTGATCTACTCTGCCAGTGCCACAGGGTGGGGGGGTTAGGGCTTAGCGGAGGAACATATTTGATGAGCCAGGATTCAATCCGGATCTGGCAGTTACAGACCAAGGTCTTTGCAAACTGAGACAGCTGGTGAAAAAAGGGAAAGAAATAGTTTCAACTAACCGTCCCAAAGACATCACCACAGAAAAAAAGTTTGTTCAGCTCTAAATAGAGTAGAAAACTCATATGCTGTGGATAAATTTACATGAACCAACATCCTTAATGTTAGATCAAACACCAAGAAATATGAAAATAAATAGATAAAAGATTCGCACGACACAGAGATTTAACGAGGTTCATACACTAGGGTGGTATGTTACGTCCTTAGGCGAAGAAGAAGATGTTTCATTATGCATAAGAGAGATTACACCCGAGTAATGGCGAGAAAACTCGCTTTGAAACCCTAGCTCAATAAACCCCCAAAATACAATGACTTTTTCAACAAGACAACAGTACATTATATATACTTCAAGTAAAGGGCTGACCCATCAGGTTGCCCAACCCCTGTGCTTCTATCACAGATCTCAGAAAACTTTTCATTCGAGTTGTCACCAAAATATGTCGGAGCGGGTCAAGAATTCAAGACAAACATAACACTTAAGATAATAATATATTCCTGAAATTCAAACATTTCAAATCAACCTTGCAGTGGAAATTTTGGGCTTTTCCTACCTACTCCATTCATTGAAGAGGATCTAATATACATATTATATACAAATGCTTCTCTGTGTGGTCATAGAGCAAACAATTGTCACTAGTGAATGAGATCAACCTCCGCAGCTCCACTGAAGAACTCAGGAGACCAATGCAATAGCATTGAAGTACACTCCAATTCCAGTGTCATTTTGACGGTAGTTTTAAGCCCATGAGAAGCGAACAGAACCTCACTACTTGCAACCTTTAACCGTACTACCGAAGCGTAGGATAATAGTGGTAAACAAAGACCTAGTGAATCAAGAACCATGCTTTGTTATATGACTTACATTCCGTGAATGAATGAATAAAAAAAGGGCTAAGTTAAAAGAGACAAGATCCCTTGCTATCAATGAAGTAAGATTTAAAGAGAGTGGCACCACATTAATTAACTCTATGCAAAACACTGAAGCCCTGCATAAGATGCCCATAAAGGAAAAGCCCAAAATAGGAGCATGAAAAAATGAAATGTTACTTACGAATAGGACACTAGCATACTCAGGTGATATATCCTGATGCGTACAATAAAGTCCAGTCATAAAAGAAAAAGTAGACATAAGGAAAACCTCAAATTTTGTGAACATCAAATGAGTGCATCAAGCGCCACATCATGAGAGGATAGAGACCAATGGAGAGAAATTTAGGGTAAAAAATGTCAAAGAAACTTATAGATTCTTTGAATGGGTAGATTCATGATACATACCTTTGTTTTGAGTAAATTTGTTGAAGTGAATATGGGCTGGGCAGTTTTGTGAACTTCTTTGTTTTTTTGGGTAGAAAAGTAGTTTTACAAATGAAGCGCATAATTGTGAAATCCTTTAATTTTCCCAAAAATAAATGACATTTCTTTCTTTCTTTCTTTTTTTCGGGTCAAATAACATTTCTTTTCTACACCTTATAAAGGTAAGAGGTTTGTATCAATTAATCTTGTTCTGTGATATACCATTATACCTCTGAGAAAGGACAGTCTCATGTCCTTCTCCAAGGAGTATAGAAATGAGGAGGCGCATTGCCGATAGCAAGGGCACTAAACTAACAATTTGGAATTACCAAACGGGGCATGCCTCTTTCTATTGATTCTTTGTATGGATGGATGTGTCTCTTTGGGTCAGAGCTCTAGCTTAAAGCTTTAGGTCTACCTTCTGATCACAGCCCAGGATTGATCGGTGTTATCCTCGTTGACCTCAACTATAATCTTATACATGATTGAGAGCATTCAGACCACACATGATCATCTTTTATGGAACTGACTCCACATTGTTAATCGCAGGGGTCATAGCTTCAGTAGACCACCTCCATCATCCATATCCCACGTGCGGGCACGAGTCTTCCACATAGAACCTATACTTGATCATGGGATAGTGGTGCTCGTAACTGTTTTTAGACTTGACCACGGACAACTGACCTAACCATGGCCAGGTTAGATGATTATTTTACCAGAATCCGACCATGATTAGGTTAACCGTTACAAGATCACTCACCTCATCCCAAATAGTGACCAATCCACCAATGATAAGTGGGTCCATGTCAACGGAGAAAGCAACCAACCAGCCAATAGAAGAAGCCACCGACCTCTACACTAAGGATGTGAATTTGAAACCGAAACCGTTCACCAAAATCGAACCGAGCCGTTTAAACCAAAACCATAAAACCGTTTAGTAAATGGTTCAGTTCTGGTTTCAAGTTTTAGGCCGATTAGCTAAATGGGTCGGATCCGTTTTAACCGTTTAACCTGTTGTTTTCAAACCGATATGGAACCGTGAAAACCAAACTATTTAAACCGTTAAAACGGATCCAATTAACACGTATAACGATTAAGTAACCAACTTTTGGGGGTAATATTTTTTCGTTTAACCTCGTATGAAATTCTTTGGACATTAGGTTCATATTCTAAGTAATTGTTTTCTTTTTTTATATAGCTGAAACGGATGAAGATAAATTATTTGAAGCCTTGAAAGATGTGTTTTCAGTACCTTCTACTCCTGCCTTAGCATCATCCACCACTACTCCGGTGTTCATTAGTAATTTTGTTTGAATTTCACTTTCTCAGTGTAATATTTTCTTTTGCTTAATTGTTTGGTTGTTTTAACAAAACATAATGGTTTGCATTTCACATACTCAAGATTGAATTGTTTATCACCAAAAGCAAATTTTAGTAGACATGCGAATAAACTAGCAAACTGATTGCTAACCATCTTAAAATCGTATGGAATAAACTGAAATTGAAACCATTTAAAACCGTGAACCGAAATCGTTTAAAAACCATGGAACCGAAACCATTTACTAAACGGTTGCGGTTTCAGAAAGAGCAACCGTTTGGTAAATGGTGCAGTTTTGGTTTCAGCCAAATAAATGTGAACCGAACCGCACCGCACCATTTAAACCAAAACCGAACCGATAAACACCCTTACTCTACACAGAGGGGGCATAACAGACTCATGGGGTAGGACTCTTATCACACAAGACTAACACCATATAAAGGCATATAATAATAACTGTCATCCATTAATCTTCAGTTTTCTTTTCTGGTTTATAAACACAAACCAAACTTATTGAACAAAATTAACACTACTACAATAGACAACTGGAGCATTTTCGCCAGTTCCAAACTTCATAACCAATCTTCCTTCTCAAGAACATGCAATATCAGAGCTGCTTAGAGTAAAGGAAGAAGGGGTATCCCATGCATAAGTGAAGTTCTTTGAGGTGAAACCATAATATTGCTGACCATTGTTGAATAGGCAGGAGTTCCCATCTACGCTTAAGATCGAAGGGTCAACCTTCACCACGGTTTTGAATCCTGCACAGTTGAGTTGCAGATTATACTGTGTACATATGCAGTTGTTATTCACAATCACCAGGTACTCTAGTTTCCCTTCAACCACTTGTCCCGGTTGTTTAACTTGAGAAACTGTGATGTCATCCAATGAACACTGCTAAAAAGAACCTGTAATTTTGATTAAAAACACAAAAATCAAACAAAACATACAAGAATTAAAATAAAGAACCCAATTAAGGACATGATTTGCATCAAAGGAGAAAGCTCACCTTTTGCAAGTAGGAGCAAGAGGAGTATTACACAGAAGAATTTCCCGAAGGTGGCTGCCATTTCTAAGAATCTCTCCTCACCAATAGCCTTTTCAGTTTTCCCTTGCTTTCCCATGAAAACGTAAGTTCTCTGATTCATATTGTACTCTAACTTGTACATATTTAGATAGCATTTATTGGCGTTGTAATGAATGGAGTTACAAAAGTGCTGTAAATTGTACCCCTTTATTTTGGTTAGTTTTAAGGTTAAAAAATTGTTGTATGACTTTTGAATCCCTTCTTTTTGTCAGGAAAAATAATACTTTTATTATTTATTTTTCCCTAATTTATTTGATCTTACTATTATGATAAGATTTGTTTTTTTGAAGAAAAAAAAATGATTGTTTAAGTTTAGTTGTTGACTCTAATTAATAAGAATTCTTGATTGCCAATGACATAATCTCACACCACACTCCTGCTAGGATACATATGGTGTGATTAAGATGTTTACCCATCCTAAATCTCTATCAGGATCTCTGATGGCAGTATCGTAACCATCACAACCATCAAACATAACCAAAGTGGAATAATATAAACACAGGTACCTGTGAGGGTAGCGGCCGGAGATGATGAGACGTCTCTCTTCCCTTTTAGGGGGGGGGGAAAGGACTTGCATCCCTTCCTCTCTCCTCTCTTTCTCTTTCATGTGAGGGAGGGGGTGCGTCGTGTGTGCTTACCCTATGGGCCCCGCACCATCGTATCTCCGCTCAATGATACATGGAAGCCTATTTCACAAGAGTGTGAAATTCGTCATTAAAGATGGGTATTTGATGATGGTCCAATACGGGGATTGGGATCATACAAATGGGGGTTTGGATTCTCCACCTAGGGTTATGGGCTTAGGACCTTGAGGTGAGCCCAATTCCTGAGAAAAGAGCCTGAAATTTGGTCTGGTCCAGAGATTTAGGGTAAGTGTCAGATTGTAGAATTGGGAAGGTGTTAGGCACCCAATCTACCTAGTTCAACTGATCACCCTACTAGATGCTTAAGAACGAACATTTTCCACAATTATTACTATTCCACATGCATGGCTAAGTTATCACACATATATACATTGACTGAATTTAAACTACTATATACACTAAAACAAGGTCAATATAAAGTCTACATGATAACAAGTTGGTTGAGAAACTATACCTGAACTTAACCCCAGTTTCGGGTCAAGAGGGGTGCGCCCCTGATTAGTACTGATTCAGACTGTCTTTCGTGTTCTTTTGGCTCAGGGGAAGATGGTCTTGACCTCCAACTTCCTTTCTTAAGAGACATTGACTATGATGGTATTTGGACAAGGTTTAGGCTATGAACGGTTACTTTCGGATTTGGATTTGGACAGAGCTTCGGCTAGGGAAGACTATTTCCAGATTTGGATTCGGATAGAGCTTCGACTAGGGAAGGCTATTTTCAGGTTTAGGATGAGGTGACACTCTGATAGAACTTCCGCTGGGGATAGGCTAAGGGAGGGCTAGGCTGAGGTGGCACTCTGGCAGAGCTTCCGCTGGGGATAGGCTAGGGGAGGGCTAGGCTGAGGTGGGTCTTCGGCAGAGCTTCCGCTGGGAATGGCTATTTCTAGAAGGATTCCAAGGGCACTCGGACAGAGCTTCCACTAGGAACTGCTATTTTTGAAAAGAAACGGATTGACCTAAAAATGGATTGAAGATCCCCAAAGCCCCAACGAGCACTTTGAAGATCCGAATAGAACTTCGAAATTTGACAAAGTTCTCTACGTAGACTCGAAGAGCCTTAAGGGGGGATGGATTTCTATTTCTGGTAAAAACCAAGAACACTCAAAGGGGAGAGGCTAAGAACATACTATATTTGGCAAAACTTGGATTTGGCTAAAAACTTAGATTGAAGATCTTCAAAGTCCCGAAGAACACTTCAAAGATCCAAACAAGATTTTGGATCTTGATGAAGATCGCTCCGAAGACCCGAAGAAAATCAAATGGGGGAGGGGAGGAGGAGAGAGGGCTTCACTATTATGGAGTGAGGTGGGGTTGTTTAGTGTGTCAAATCCAAAGGAGGGTGGGTATTTATAGGATTTTCGAGCCAATGGGGAGGAGGGAGAATTTTTAACCAATGGACAAAAGAGGGTTTTTGGACCAAAGTAGGTGAAGAGGGCTTTTATCCAATGGGTAAAAGGGGTTCTTGGACTAAAATGGGTGAAGAGAGCTTTTATCCAATGGGTAAAAGGGGTTTTTTTGGGAGAAAGAATTCGTGGCCAAAAAGTGGATTTTTGGTCTCAAGTGGGTGGAGAGGAAATCTCTTCACCCACTGGGCTAGTGGAATACCAATCCCGACCATTGATGGTGATGCACAAGATTGGGCCGAAGTGCACGGGGCAAGGCCAGCACGGGAGGGCAGGTAATGTGTACAAGGTGTGTGGGAAATGGCATGGGTGTGCTGCACATGGCACGTGGGAAGTGGCATTGGTGTCAGGCACATGGCGCAAGGGGCAGCATGTGTGTGTAGCACATAGTGCGCGGGGCAACACACACATGGGCACATGCAACAGTAAGGGCATAAGCTAGGCAGCAGCAGGCATAGTCGTGGGTAGCAACCAGCGGGCACGTAGGCAAGGTCCTACGGGGGTACGGGCTGGGTCATTCAGGGGGGAGTGCATGAGTCTGTGCAGGCTAGCCTATTGGCCAACGCACGCAGCATACATGTGGGTAGGGCTAGCTAGGCAACAGGCATATGCTAGGCAGCAACTAGCGTGCAACATGCATGCTGGCTAGCCTACTGGCCAATGCGTGCTATCATGGATTTTTTTGACGACGATCACGAGAGATCCGATAGTCCAATTTTGACGTGTCATATATCGTTGGAATCATATTTCTGAGCACTATCCATCTGTGTGGTCATCTTGACTAGATTCCTTTGTATATTAAAGTCAAAATTTGACCCCCTTCTCTTCCATGCGGGGTTTCCAGGGTTTTCAGGTAGGGGATTAATTTGGGGTATTTGGGTAGGTAAGGGATGAATTTTTGGGTATTTGGGTAGGTAGGAGACTTTTCTAGGTTTTCAATAGGCTTTCCAGTGTGCACAGTGTACGTAAGGGAAAATATGATTTTTCGAGGACGATTGTGGGAGATTCGATGGTCTGATTTTGATGTGTCATATATTGTCGAAATTATATTTCTGAGCACTATCCATTTGTATGGTCATCTTGACAAGATTCCTTTGTATGTAGAAAGTCAAAATTGGACCCTCTTCTCTCCCACGTGGGGTTTCTAGGGTTTTCGGGTAATGGAATGTTTTTGGGTTTTTTTAGTCCATCATCTCTGTTGATTAAAAGTCAGAAGTTGTGTCCAAGATCCACATTTCATTATATCTAGAGGAGGGTGACAAAATTGGCTGTCTACAGAATGCTCCTCTTTGGCCAAGGCCTATGCCAACAACCGAAGGGCAAAGAAAAGAACGACCACATTTTGTCACCCGAAGCATGTACTGCCATCATCTTGCTCATTTATGATGGAGTTGAAAAATGCAACAGATAATATCTCTCAACTTCTTCTTTAGAGTTTTAGGACTTACCTGAGCTGCTAATTATAGAAAAGGAATTTGCTGCTCTTCCAATCCTGCAAAAAAAATGTTAGTACTTTGATCTTTGTATTTTCCTTAGCTGGGCTTCATATATGCCAGTTCAAGGAATTTGGTCTCCAGATTGGTTTTTTTGAACCAATCTGAACTATCTGGAACCGATGGTTACAAGGGAGGAAGTCGCTACTTCTTCCAATCTTGTAACAGGAAAAAACATTTGATTCTTGGATTTCCCTTAACTGGGCTTCGCATGTGCTAGTTCAGGGAATGTGGTCTCTTGACTGGGTCTTTTGAACCAATCTAAGCTATCTGGGACTGATGGTTACAAGAGAGAAATTCGCTGCTCTTCTAATCATGTAATAGAAAAAACATTTGATTCTTGGATTTTCCTTAGTTGGGCTTCACATGTGCTAGTTCAGGGATTTAGTCTCCAGGCTGGGTCTTTCGAGCCAATATGGACTATCTAGGACTGATGGTTACAAGAGAGAAATTTGTTGCTCTTTCAATCTTTCAACAAATGAAAATGTTTGATTCTAGGATTTTCCTTAGCTGGGCTTCACATGTGCTAGTTCAGGGATTTGGTCTATGAGATCGGGTCACTTGGAGCCGATACAAAGAGAAAGGGCCCCTTGGGGCCGGGTAAATGCAATTGGGCCATCTGGGGCCAGGTTAATGAAATTGTTTCTCTTCTTGATTTTCCCTTGATTTCTTGATTTTTGGTTCTTTGATTTAAAACCTAGCTTTTACTATTGATCTTGCTTTTTGCTTTTTACCCTTGATTTGGAATCTTTCCTTTATCATTGATTTTTCTTTTACCATTGATCTTGATTTTTTCTTTTTACCTTGAATTTTGACCATGAGAAATTCTTTTATACCATGAGAAATTCTTTTATTCATTAATAAAATTTTGACCTTTACTTTTCTCTTTTTCATGTGATATAATTTTCACCCACCACATGAATTTGAATTTTACCTTCCTTTTAATTTTCACTTTCCATTTCTCATGTGAATAATCTGCAACTACCACCAAAATAATTTCAAATTTGGTATTTTGCAGTAAGAAACTTTGAATTGCACCTTGGGTTTGGAATCTCAAATTTTTTTTTTTTGGGAAAACAAATTTTTTCCTATAAAATGGTCTTCTCTCCTTTGTTCATTCCTCATTCTAACTTTTCTCAGTGGAGAACGATTCGTGAGTGAGTGGGTTCAGGTTTCTAGAACCTTCAAGTTTTTCTTAAAGTTCTTCATTTTGTTCTTGAAGTTCTTCATCTTGTTCTTGAGGGAGGAGTCATTTGGAGGATTTGAAATTCTTGTGGGCTTTTGTACAAATTGGAAAACTTTTTTGGGGCTTCTTGTGGTTTTAGAAAATATGGCTGAAAGAAGAAAGAGAAAGACTTGTGCAGAAATCCAGCAGGAGGGTTGTAGTAGTTCTTTCCAAAGGGATGAGGGCCTGGCTGATTGGTACTCTGGGCAGACTCTTCATAACAGTCGGAACCACATCTACAACTCCGTATGGGGGTTCTTGGGTAAGTCTTTACATTTCATTCATTATTTTGATCATCTTTTATTCTTTTTTTTTTTTTAATCTTTTATGTTGTTTTTGTTTTTTATTCTTTATTTCCATTAGCATGAGGGGAGGGAACCACCTACGTTGGCCCTATATGGCCATCCAAAAATGGTTCAGTCATGGTACAGGATACTTCCTCATAGAGTGAAGGAGATGGTTGATACATCATACCTGTGCCGGTTAGCCCTTGAAGAGACCCGAAAGTTCAATCCAGAACTGGTGGGGGCCCTGATGGAGCGGTGGTCGCCGAGTACTCATTCTTTTCATCTTCCTGTTGGCGAGATCACCATCACACCTCGGTGCTTTATGCCTTGATAGGCATTCTATTTGGGGGTAGACCTATGAACCTACCCGAGACTCCGACTGTTAGGGAGTTTGCAGACTTGACAGGCCTTACCATTGCGACTGACCAGACACATCCATCTAGGGGAGATCAGTGCACGATGGTAGAGAACTGACCAGACACATATCCATCTGTGGGTGAGCCCAGGCAACATAGCACATGTGGCTCATTCTTTCTGGCTGTTTGCTGTGGGTCAGTGTCTTTTTAGTGACCTCCGAGGGGGAGTAGACATTCGCCTGGTGTTCTTCTTTCAGAATCTTGAGATTGTAGATTCTTAGGATTGGCGTGGGGCCACCTATGCATATCTCTTGCGGATCCTAGACCTATTGTCATATGGAGATCGAGGTCTCAAGAGCGGGCTTCATTCTCCAGGTAATTTTCCTTCTTGTACCTATTTCCTTTCATTCATTTGGATTGCACTTTCTTTCTTTAATCTCTTGAAATAGCCTTGGTGCTTTGAGCACTTAGGGATTATAGCTCCTAGACTGAGGAATCCTCAGGCATTTTTCTTCCCTATAGCCACAAGGTGGGGAGGTAATCAGGTGCTCAGGGCTCGGCGCCATCCTCTGGGGACCACTGCTCATTCTCTTTTGAACGATCTCACTGAGGTTTGCCACATTTGACACTGAAATCCCTTTTATCTTGTGTTGTACTTACTTTTTCTTGGATTTGCAGGTCACTTGGAGACCATTCCAGTGCTTCATATTTCCAAATTCTGACGGAGTTGCATTGGCTAGACACTTATCCGAGAATTGGGTCCTTTTTTGGGCAGATAGGGCCACGTCTAGTATCTAGGAGAAAGAGTAGTTCCCCAGTGGTAGGATGTCAAGTCACACTTCTCCTCGGTCTTCCTCCACTCACTATGAATTGCCCAGAGATCATCCCTATTGACGAGATGGAGAGTTTGGCTGACGGAGTATGGGATGAATCATTTTTTGATCGGGATAGGGACTACAGAGCCTTCCTGGAGGAGGAGACAGTATGCACCTCTCTTGTTCCTGATGGTCCAGTGGTATGTTGCCCTTTCTTGAGTATTTTTTTCAAATTCTTTCTTGTTTTGGTCTTTACTAATGTTCTTTTAGGGTAGAGTGCAACGTGTAGACCCTTCTACTATTCAGTTGCACGCCAGTGCTATTGATCCTTCACAAGCTAGACCCTCTACCAGTGCAGGTGGGTCTCTCAGAGTTGCTAACATCCCCTTTCGTGGTTTCCCAGCTTGGTGCTAACCCAATGAGGCCAACCCCAGTCTCCCTCATCTTTTGGAGCAGAAAATAGATATAGATGCTTCCCTTGGGCTGCCCATTCCTTATGACTATGTGAGTATCTTATCATTCTTCAATTGACTCTTGACTTTCCTTGGCTGATAAGCTCTTTCTCAGGTGTCTCTGGAGGTCTATTCTGAGATCAGGAGGATGCATTATGGCCTGTGTGAGGTGATGGTTGCCAAGGTAATTCATACTTTCCCCTTTTTCTTTTTTTCCCTTCTTCTTTCATTATTCTTCTTTTTGATCCTTTCCTATATTCCTTAAGATGGGAGGATTGTCGCCTTGGAGAGCCAAGTTAGTTCCTACGAGTAGGAAATTGCACAGCAGGAGGCACTGATTCAGGACATGACACAGAGACTAAAGCAGACTGGACTAGCATCCGCAGATTCCTCGGTACTCCATGGGGATGATCCAAAGTATGGTTCAGATGCTGATTTTTGACCCATAGGGATTTGTTCCTGTATTTCCTATAAACACAAACACATGTATATTTTCCTTTTTCTTTTTCCCTTCCCCCTTGTTTGTTCATCATTTTATTTTAGCATCTTATGAATGAAAACATGTCTTTTGTACAAAGAAAATCTTTTTTTTTTGTTTATGGTTTGCAATGTTTAGGCATAATCAATTCCATAACTTAAGTAATAATTAGAATAATCAGGATAACACGAGCATCCAAATATTTCCTTATTCTATTGCCAAGTTAATTACATGAAAAGAGGAATAATTTTCTAACCATAGACAGGATAGGTGAGTAACAAGTTGGGGAGACAACTCTTGAGGTGGGTGAAAGTTCACTAACTCCTCTGGGTCCGTCATCTCGAGCCCATATTGTTGGCCGATGTACATAGGCAAATAAAATGATGTGTGAGTCAATTCCATCAACCTGACATAATTGTAGCCGGGGGTCTTCATCAAAAAATTTTCTTATGGCCTCCCTGGACATCTCCATACGATATCTTGCACAGTCTTTTCCTGCAGGTACTTCTCTCAATCAGTGATAATGTTGAATTCTAAAACTTTCCTCTTGTTCTGGTAGTAAAGAGCTTTGAGTGGGCCTCCTTTTAATGGCTAGGTTAACTTCATTTTCTCTAGGAGCCAAATTTAAAAAATAGCAGGACTCCCTTGATAATGATCTAGTCCGAATCTATGGCCATGGTTCCTATCATCGAATCCCTTGAATGTTTTTGCAAGAACTGTAGGGATGATGTCATCTACCTGCTTCAACTGTTTTACCACCTCAATTAGCACGGGTAGTGCACCACGCCTGAGAGTTCAGAGAATATAGCGAGCTATCATGCAAAGTAAATAAGCATCTTGTGATCTCTGTTGATGCTCCCATTGGTAGATATTGGATGAAGATCTGGGCCACTTTCAGAATGTCAATCTTCGCGTACTTGACAAATTGCTTCACTTCCTCTTCTTTCCATTCAAAGAAGTATTGAATTTCCTCTGAATTATCTTTCTTCAAAGATGGTTGGAACAACCTGCCTTTGGGTGGGGATAATATACAAAACTAGAATTATTTGAGAGTTGGGAAGATCTCTACTAATCCAAATCGAAATACTTGTAGGTTGGCATCCCATTGTTGAGGCACTTTCCGGAGTAACTGATGATGATGTAATTTCGCACGCCCGATCCGATCGAGAAATGACACATTCATGGATTCCAACAATCCTAGTGCCCTCATGTTTATGTACAAGGTCCATTTCCTCAACGTCTCATCCAACGAGCTCATGACTTTTCCTGAAACCGTCACAAACAAAAGAGATATGATGATTTATCAAAGCATTACTCATTAGCTAATGACTCAGATAAGCCTTTACCACTGTTGCATCAAGCTCTTTTTTTTTTTTTTTTTGACAGATCAAGGGTGGGGAATAAATTGACTTTGATAAACTGATGCCGGGTGGCAATTTTTTTTTAGGGGATGGAATCCTGAATAAGGGTTAACAGACCAATGGGTGGATGATAGATACCTAATGGTCTTTTACGCCAAATGGTAATCCTTGGGAGATAAAATCTTGGATAAGAAGTGATGGACCAATGGGTGGATGACAGATACCTAATGGTCTTTCATGCCAAATGGCAATTCTTGGGGGACACAAACTATGATGATCTTTTAAGATACTCTGATTATTAATCGAGGAACCAATTTATTGCCTTTAGATGGTTGAGACCGCACTTGCACATGTCAAGTTGCTTACGTATCCCTCAAAAGGAATTAGGTTTGACGTAGTTTAGGCCCTTTCATCCTTTCAGACATAATACTTCTTGAGTTGATCCATGTTGAAGGCCCTGGCCATTCTCAGTAATATTTTTTCAAATTCTCCAAGGCTTTCATATGCCTTTCATAGAGAAAATTGAGCTAGTCATGTCTGGCCTTCACCCACTCTCCTTCAGGTAGCTGACTATCAAGGATCACCCTTAGGGATGGTACCAGGATTTCCATAGGTAGAACTGCCTCAACCTCATATACCAAAGAGAAAGGGGTTGCCCCTGTCGAGGATCGTATAGAAGTCCGGTATGCCCATAAAGCAAGGGATAACTGTAGACACCCAATTTTGTCACCCTCCTCTGGCTATGATGAAATGTGGATCTTGGACGTGACTCCCAGCTTCTGATCAATAGAGATGATGATGGAAACATTCCCCTACCTGAAACCCTAGAAACCCCTCGTGGGGAGAGAAGAGGGTCCAATTTTGACTTTCTATATACAAAGGAATCTGGTTAAGATGACCATATAGATGAATAGTGCTCGAAAATACGGTTCTGAAGATATATGCCACATCAAAATCGGACCGTCGAATCTCCCACAATCATCCCTGAAAAATTATATTTTTAGATACGTATGTCGCGCACACTGACAGGCCCGTTGGAAACTTGGAAAAATCCCCTACCTATCCCAAACACCCTAAAATTCATCCCATGACTACCCAGATAATCCAAAAATATTCTCCTACCTGAAACCCTGGAAACCCTTATGCGGGAGAGAAGAGGGTCTAATTTTAACTTTTTATATACGAATGAATCTGGTTAAAATGACATATAGATGGATAGTGCTTGAAATTACGATTCGATGAAATATAGTACATCAAAATCGGACCTACGGATCTCCTATGATCGTCATCAAAAAAATCCATGATTACGGATACTAGCCAACAAGCCATCCCACATGCGTGCCTGCTGCCCATGGCCGCAGCACATGGCTATTGCCCATGGGTTACAGCACATGTGTGCTAGCCAGCCCGCACACCTCTGCTCATGCCCACGCCCCTGTAGGCCCATGCCCGAGGCCCCTCTGCCCATGTGCACCCCTTTGCCAGCTGCTGCCCATGGCCGAAGCACATGGCTGCTGCCCATGCTTGTTGCCCATGTCTACTGCCCCAACCAGCCTTATGTGCTGCTCACCCATACCATAATGCCGCATACCCATGCCACTCATGCCACTACCAGCATGCCATATGCCGCACACCCATGATATTGCCCCATTGCCTACCCTCCTATACTGACCATGCCCCGTGCACTTCGGCCCAATCTTGCGTGCCGTCGGTAATGGCCGAGATTGGTTTTTCACATTTGAGACCAAAATCCCACTTTTTGGCTAAGAAGTCTCTCTCCCTAAAACCCGCATTTTACCCATTGGATAAAAGTCTGTTTCACCCATTTTAGTCCAAAAACCCCTTTTATCTATTGGATAGAAGCCTGCTTCACCCATTTTAGTCTAAGAACCCTTTTCTGTCCATTGGGTACAAATTATCCTTCCTTCCCATTGGTCCGAAAAACCTATAAATACTCCCCTCCTTTGGATTTTACACACAAAACGACCCCATCTCACTCTATAATAGTGAAGCTCTGCCCTTTCTCCTCCCCTCCCCCTCTTGATTTTCTTTAAGTCTTCAGAGCGATCTTTGTCAAGACCCGAAATCTTGTTCGAATCTTTGAACTGTTCTTCGGAACTTTAAAGATCTTTAATCCAAGTTCTTAGTCCAATCCAATTTTTGCCAAAAATAGTGTGTTCTTCAATCCCCTCCTCTGAGTGTTCATGAGTTTTACCAGAAATAGAAACCCCCCTTGAGGTTCTTCGAGTCTACAAAGAGATCTTTGTCAAGATTCGGAGCTCAGTCCAGATCTTCAAAGTGTTCTTTGGGGCTTTGGAGATCTTCAATCCATTTTTAGGTCAATCTGTTTCTTTCCAAAAATAGCAATTCCTAGCAGAAGCCCTATCTGAGTGCCCCTGGAATATTTCCAGAAGTAGCCATTCCCAGCGGAAGCTCCGGAGTGCCACCTCAGCTTAGCCCTCCCTAGTCTATTCCCAATGGAAGCTCTAATAGAGTGCCACCTCATCCTAAACCCCAAAATAGTTTTCCCTAGTTGAAGCTCTGTCCGAATCCAAATCTGAAAATAGCCTTCCCTAACCGAAGGTTTGTTCGAATCCAAATCCGAAAGTAACCGTTCTAGCTAGAACCCTGTCCGAATATCATCACTATCAGCATCTCTCAATAAAGGAAGTTGGAGGTCAAGACCATCTTCCCCTAATCTAGGAGAACACGAAAGATAGTCTGAGCCAGTACTAATCAGGGGTCCATCCCTCTTGACCCAAAATAGGGGTTAAGTTCAGGTATAGTTTCTCAACCAAATTGTCATCATGTAAACTTTATGTAGACCTTGTTTAGTTTAATTAGCTATGCATATGGAATAGTAATAATTGTGAAAAATATTCGTTCTTAAGAATCTAGTAGGAAGACTGGTTGAACCGAGCAGATTGGGTGCCTAACACCTTCCCAACTCTATAACCTAACACTTACCCTAAATCTTTAGACCAGACCAATTATCAAGCCCTTTTCTCTCGAATTGGGCCCACCCCTAGGTCCTAGGCCCATAACCTATGTGGCAACTCCAAACCTTTTTGCATGATCCCGATCCCCATATTGGACCATCATCAAACCCCCTGTCTAGAATGAAGAACTTTACACTCTTACGAAATAGGCCTCCACATATCTTCGAGTGGCGATACGATGGTGTGGGGCCGGCAATCAAAGCACACACGACACACCCCTTCCTCACTAAAAAGAGAAAGAGAGGAGAGAGGGCGAAATCGATGCAAGCCCTACCCCCCCCAAAAAAAAAAGGGGAAGAGAGCCATTTCATCATTTCCGGCCGCTACGCTCACAGTGGCGACTCCACTGGGGATAAATGTCAAGCTTCTGATACTAGATGCTGCCTTTAAGGCTATGTTTGGTAGCAGAGAAAAGATAAGAAAAGAAAAAAATAAAGATTTTATAGGTGCTTGATTGACAACGAAAAGAAAAGAAAATTTTCTTGGTGATCTGTTGACATAATGAGAAAAGAAAATAAAATTTAAATAGCTATGCATGATACTGGATGAGTTTCGATTCATATTTCTGGATTTAGGTTCAAAAGCTCATTTGAAAACCAGAATCATGTGAAAAAAAAAAAAAAAAACAGATTTAGAAGAGAACAGGATATTAGAACTTGAGACTAACCGAATGTCAGATCTGCAGGGCATTGATCTCTGTCCTTCTGATTAACTCCAACACCCACATCAGAAACATTGCCAGATCTTTTTTCACTGTTAGGATTTTCACAAGATTGATCATTTTTCTTTTATTCAATGCATATGGAAGTTTCCCATGACCTCACCAAAGTGTTTAAATTTTTAGCACTATTCTCATGTTGTGGGTGTGACTCTCTAGGGAATGGGATTTTCTAAAACTGACTCAAATTTATCATCAGGAAGGTTATCTCCCTGTTGACTCAAGGTTTTTGCTTTCCTTGATGATTCAGCCAGGAAATCTTTATCAGGAACAAATTCTACAGATCATCTTGTGACATTCCTAGTGTTCTCCACCTATTTCCTACATGATGCGAGTATGTGGTGGATGCAATAGGACCGACAAGGCTTCCTTGACAGGATCTATATGCGCAAGGTACCTGATCCTTTTGATATACCCATAGATACGAGATCAAGAGGGTGACTTCCTTGCCCATTACTCGTGACTACGCACAAGGTCAAGTAACTGGCCACGGGGTGGTGGAACTGTGAGTGATTGTGTGTAAAAGTGTAATGTGAGAATATCATTATTCGATCTCAAAATGTCAAAAAATGCATGGACCTCCCTGAGGGTGCTAGCACAACTATGAACATTCTCACCATTTAACAATACCCCACACCCTTGTACAGGAAGCAGTGATCATTTGCTCTCAAAGTACTCTCCATGACATGCACTAACCTCCCCGAGGGTACAGGAATGACAGGGTGTCCCTCACCAAATGGTTTCACTTCGAGTATAATGCATGATGTGGTTAGCGAATACAATTACAAACATGGGGTTAGCCAAACATGTTTTCAAACAAATGCGGTGGAAAATTTTCTTGCATTTAGAGGTAGAATCTAGTGTCGGAAGCTTAACATTAATCCCCAATGGAGTCGCCACTGTGAGGGTAGCGGCTGAAAAATGTACTTATGCGTCGTTGATTCCATCCTCTGTCCTCTCTTTCTCTTTCTCTTTTATGAGGGAGGAGGTGTGTGTCATGTGTGCTTACCCTACTGGCCCTGTACCACCGTATCATCGCTCAAAGATATGTGGATACTTATTTTGTAAGAGTGTAAAGCTCTTCATTCAAAACGGGGGTTTGATGATGGTCCAATAAGGGGATCGGGATCATGCAAAAGGGTTTGGACTTGCCACCTTGGATTATGGGCCTAGGACCTGGGGGTGGCCCCAATTCCTGAGAAAACGGCCCAATAGTTGGTCTGGTCCAGAGATCTAGGGTAAGTGTTAGGTTGTAGAATTGGGAAGGTGTTAGGCACCCAATTTACCCGGTTGAACCGGTCTTCTACTAGATGCTTAAGAACGAACATACAATTATTCCTATTCCACATGCATGGCTAAGTCTATTGAGAAATTATACTTAAGCTTAACACCTGTTTTGGGTCAAGAGGTGTGGACCCCCTGGTTGATGCTAGTACGAACTTTCTTGTGGATTCCCCCGGCTTAGGGGAATATGGTCTTAACCTCCAACTTCCTTTCTCAAGAGATGCTGAGTGTGATAATATTGGACACATTTTAGCTAGGAACGGTTACTTTCGGATATGGGTTCGGACAGAGCTTTGGCTAGGGAAGGCTATTTTTAGGCTTAAGCGGAGGTGGCACTTGGATAGAGCTTATGCTAAGGATAGGCTATGAGAGGGCTAGGCTGAGGTGGCACTCAGACAAAGCTTTCGCAGGGGATAGACTAAGGGAAGAGTAGGCTGAGGTGGCACTCAGATAGAGTTTTGGTTGGGGATAGGCTAAGGGAGGGCTAGGAGGAAAATTTTCCTAAAAATCTCACTCAAAGAAAGCAAAGGATTGAAGAGTTCCAAAGGCCCAAAGAACACTTTGAAGATCCGAAGTAGGAAGATCTCTCTGAAGACTTGGAAAACCTCAAGGTGGAAAGGGGAGGAGGGGGGTAGAGTTTCACTACTATGGGGTGTTGTGATATTGTGTTGGCATGTGAAATCCAACGAAGGGGGATATTTGTAGAATTTTTAGACCAATAGGGAGGAGAGAGAAAATTTCTTAACCAACGGTAGTAAAAAGTAATTTTTCTCAACCAATGAGGTGAAAGTAAGACATTTTGGACCAATGGGGTAGAGGGTAATTTTTTATAGCCAATGGGGTGAAAGGTAAATTTTTTGGACCAATAAGGTAAAAAGATTCCTTTTGGACCAATGGGAGGCTGTGGTGTAGGGTACGCTAGCAGGGCAGTGTAGGGTACACAAGCGGGTGAAGAGGGAATTCGTTCTCAGATCCGGTAGCAGGAAGGGGGATTCTGATCACTAGCGGGAGCGACGGAGGTTTTGGCAGGGGTGTGGGAGCTTTGACAGAGGTGTTGGAGCTCCAGCAGGGGCGCTAGGGCGCTGGAGCTCCAACAGTGGTGTTGGGGCTCCGGCAGTGGTGTTGGGGCTTCAGTAGGGGTGCGGGGATTCCGTTATGGGTGTGGGCTCCGACATAGTGCTGGGACTCGACATAGGTGTGGGAACTAAGACATGGGTGCTAGAACTTGGCCGGGTATGCACGGGAATTGGTCGGGTATGCCCAGGGCTTGGTTGGGTACATGTGGGGCTTGGCCGAGTGCACACGAGGCTTGGTTGAGTGCACGTGGGGCTTGGTTGTGTGCACGCTGGGCTTGGCTATGTGCACGCAAGGCTTAGTTGTGTGAGCGCGGGGCTCGATCGTGTGCACCTAGGGCTTTTATGGGTGGGGTTTGGGCACTCAAGGCAAGGCATAGGGGCTCACATGGGTGAGGTTTGGGCACTCAAGGCAAGGCATAGGTGCTCGCATGGGCAGGGTTTGGACACTCAAGGTAAGGCATGGGTGCTTGAATGGGTGGGGTTTGGGCACTGTGCAATTTGAGAGAATGATTGCAGGAGATCCGATGGTCCGATTTTGACGTACCATATATCATTGGAATCGTAATTCTGAGTAATATGCATCTGTACGGTCACTTTGACCTGATTCCTTCATATATGAAATGTCATAATTGGACCCTTCTTTTCTCCTGTGCGGGTTTTTGGGGAATTTTGGGTGAGTATGGAATATTACTAGGAATAGTTACTTTAGCCAGTTATCATCTCTTTTGATCAATAGCGAAAGGTCACGTCCAAGATCCGTATGTTATCATAGCTGGGGGAGGGTGACAAAATTGGATGTCTACAGATTGCTTAGCTAACTTCGATATGAACAATTTAATCAAAAGGGTCTTGGTAAATTCTAACCACCATCACCTTGGAACCTGCTTAAGACATGTTCATGTTACAAGTGCTTTAGAAATTTATGCCAAAGACCCATAATAAAGTATGGAATTTATAAGTAACTAATTAATAAGAACTTACCAAATTTTCTTCAAAAGGAGTGCCCAATGTTGAGCCCTTTTTTCTTTTTTCTTTCTTAGGCTTGCATTCTTAGAAACAACTCAATAATTGTTTACTAAGCAAAAGGCCCCCACTACTCAAACATTACACTTAATAAGTAATTTTTTTTTTTTTTTGGTCAGTTCTAAAACCAACAATCCATTTCTAAGATTACTTGTCTAGTTCCACAACTTAATTTACCATGACCCAAGATGATGTTCAAAACATTAGCCAACAATATTGTTCATAACATGTCATAGACACTAAAATAAAAATGCTTTAAGATACGTTCTTCAAACACTGAAGTCATGATAAGAGATCCTCATCCATGCTAACCATACGATTTTAATTCATATCATAATTAGTTTCGAAAAAACTTGTAACACCCACAAAATAGGAAATAAGTTTTGACATGATTAAAGTGCCAAAAAAAAAAAGGAACAGGCAAAGAGAGAGAGAGAGAGAGAGAGAGAGAGAGAAAACTTAAATGCAAAATTAGATTAAAACCTAAACATGGAATTGAGTGATTGGAGAAATAATGGATAAGCAATATTCCATTGAGAGTTCAATAGATTTATGGCAATTGTGCACTTGTTGTAAACATTCATAGAAAATCAATCAAACAAGTAACCAAGGACTGGAACTATGCACAATCCATTCACACTACTAGTGGGGGGTTCTTGGGTTTTCTTTGTAAGGAATGGGTTCCCAAGAGTAGTGATGAGCACATTTATGTGTGAAATCTAGGGTAGTAAAACATGCATTTTACATATTTAGAATGGAGCTACCTTGGGTTTTACTCTCTTTTTGCAGGTTTTATATTTTCAAGGCCTTAAGGACTATCGATACCTATATCGTCAATTTTACACGTAAAGAGGTCATATTTCTTTCCATGGTTGCGAAGAGGACGAAATTCTGAGCAAGATGGACGTGTTCAATTAAAAGTACACATTCGTTTGGTCACCCGTATAAATGATTATTCTTTTTCGGGTCAGAAAAAGAATAATGGATCAGAACTGAACCGAGATGCAGAACCAGCCCGTTTGCAATTGTCCCAGAGGTACAAGGAATACTCCAAATGCCAACAAGG
>NW_024868531.1:325780-335079 GCF_013358625.1 Macadamia integrifolia | reverse complement strand
AAAAAAATAAAAAAAAATCATAAAAAAAAAGTTTTTCTATCCATTATTTTTTGCTTGTCTTACTCTAGTTGTGGGTAGTTTTCTGTTGCATGAGTGTTAGGTGGGTACGCAATACTAAGAATCGGTTAGAAAGAAGAGATCCAACAAGTAGTGACCCTATACGTTTGCTCTCTTTAAAACCCTTCAATATGGGAGACCAACAGCAAAACCCTTCACCTAAATCTCTGAAAGATAGGTTCTATCCTGTTAAAATAGCCCAACCTTCCTGCACAGTTCTACCACAAGCCCAGGGCAATAATTTTGAACTCAAATCTCAATACATCACTATGTTGTCCCACTTCCATGGGTTGACCTCTGAGGATGCATACCTATTTCTAAGGGAATTTGAAGAGGTATGTGTTCTAATTGAGATCTAACAGCTTTCTGATGATGCTGTTAAGCTTAGGTTTATCACTTTTGCATTGAAAGACCAAGCTAAGAAGTGGTTGTATGGGTTACCCACAAATTCCATAACCTTATGGGAACAGTTCACAGTTGTCTTCCTTAAGAAGTTTTTCCCAACTCACAAGACCAATAAGCTTAGAAGTGATACCCTTCAGTTTAGGCAAAAGCCTAGTGAGTCATTTTCCAAACTTATGGAGAGATTCAAGGATCTACTCCAAGAATGCCCTCACCATGGCCTAGACCTATGGCATTTATGTCAAATAATTTATGAGGATATTGATTACCCAACTAAACAAATGATAGAGTCTATGTGCCCTGAGGGATTCACATCCTTTACAGATGAAGGAAAGGCATGGGAATTTTTACTTGACTTAGCTGACAAAACCCGTGAGTGGGAATCAACCCAAGAGAGTGAAAGAACTATAGGAGGAAAAGGATATTTTGTGGATGGGATAGTAGCCAAGGAAGCCCATTTGGATAGCCTAATCAAGAGGATTGAGGCTATTGTTCCTAGAGAGCCATCATCAGTCAATTTGGTTAAGATTTGTGCTTGGTGCCAGTCCCCTGGACATGTCATAGAAGAATGTCCTAACACCTCTGGGGGCACTTCTAATGATAGTGTTAATGCCTTATACCAGAATAATCCATATAGTAACACATACAATCCAGGATGGAGAAATCACCCAAATTTCTCTTGGAATCAGGGCAACCAAGCAGGACCTTCCAATATCTATAATCAAGGTCAACCTGGACCCCAAAGGCCTCCCTTTGCACAACAATCTTTTTCCCAAAATACTTTTCCTAGGTCAAATGTAGGACCTCAGGCGAGTTTTCCTAGGGCCCCTCTCCTATCATCTTATCAGCAACCCCCTGGGTTTACCAACACTGGAGAGGCAAGTAGAATTAGTGACTTGGAAAAAAATATGGCCCTCCTCATGACAAGCCATCAAAATCTTACAAGAGAACTTACCCAAGTTGTCTCAATTATGCGTGAGAGGGAGAAGGGAACTTTACCCAGTCAACCAGAGCCTAACCCTAGGCATCATCAGCCTGTTGGTTTACAAGGACCAACTAATGCACCACTGAATATAGTACAAGGCCAGACTCAACAAGGGCCCTCTAACCAATGCAATGTTGTTTATGCTCTTAAGAGTGGTAGAGAGTACCTACAGAGCGTTCCTAAATCTTCTCCATCTATTACTCCTGTTAACTCTTCTTCAGTTGAGGACACAAATGTGCCTCTTGTTCCAGGTTCGTCTGATGAACCTAAAGATTTTTCTGAAACTAAAGATGATTTGGTTGAGGAAACCAAAAATGATTCTTCTGAACAGGGGCAAATCCCTAACAGTCCTTATGTTCATCCTGTCCCATTTCCTAATCGCTTGGTAAACAAAAAGAAGACTGCTTCCATGGATAAAATTTTAGAAGTCTTCAAAAAGATAGAAGTGAACATCCCTCTTTTGGATGCCATATCCCAGATCCCCGCCTATGCAAAGGTACTGAAAGATTTGTGTACTCACAAACGTATCACTAGTGTGCCCAAAAAGGCGTTCTTGGCAGGTAACATTAGTTCCATAATTACTCAGCCTATAGCAGCCAAGTATAAGGATCCAGGGAGCCCCACCATATCTTGTGTCATAGGCAACACCTATATTGAGCATGCCTTACTTGACCTTGGCGCAAGTGTGAATCTTTTACCTTACCATGTGTACAAGCAACTAAGATTAGGAGAATTGAAAGCCACTAGAACTACTCTTCAGTTGGCAGATAGGTCTGTTAAGATTCCTAAAGGGATGGTTGAGGATGTCTTACTAAAGGTGGGGGAATTTATTTTCCCTGTTGATTTCATTGTGTTAGATACTAAGCCCTTCTCAACCAAGGATGAGATCCCAATAATTCTAGGAAGACCATTCTTGGCTACTAGTAATGCATTAATCAATTGCCGGAATGGTTTCCTAAGATTATCTTTTGGTAACCAAACTGTTGAGTTTAACATGTTTAGGATTGGCAAGCAACCACATATGGAAGAAGAGATCAACATGCTTGAGGACTTTCTGGATTTTTCTGATGATTTAGTTACCAACTTTGATATTGATTTTGATTCAGAATTCCAAGAGTGTATGGATGAGTTGGATGATGATAGTGAAAATTTCTTTTCTGAAATCTTGAGTCTTCACACACTTGTGGAGCCCTTAGGACCCCTTTCTAATTCCATTCCCAAACCTTCCATAGTTGAGCCCCCTAAGCTAGATCTTAAGGAGTTGCCATCTAATTTGAGATATGCCTTCCTAGGGCCTGACCAGACTCTTCCTGTAATAATTTCTTCAAATTTGACTTCTGGCCAGGAAGAGGAGTTACTTAAAGTGTTAAAAGATAATAAGGAAGCCTTAGGTTGGACCATGGTTGATATTAAGGGTATAAGCCCTTCCATTGTGCAACATCATATACATCTTATGGAGGATTCCAAACCATCCACGGAACCCCAAAGAAGAGCTAACCTAGTGATGATGGAAGCTATTAAGAAAGAGATCCTAAAGTGCTTGGATCATGGAATAATTTATCCTATTTCTGACAGCCAATGGGTAAGCCCAGTTCACGTAGTGCCTAAGAAGTCTGGTATGACTGTAGTTCCTAATGCCAATAATGAGTTGATCCCTACCCGTGTCCAAACAGGATGGCGTGTGTGCATTGATTACAGGAAGTTAAATGTGGCAACCTGGAAGGACCACTTCCCATTGCCATTCATTGACCAGATGTTAGAGAGGTTAGCTGGATATGAATACTATTGCTTTCTTGATGGATATTCCGGCTATAACCAAATCCCAATTGCTTTAGAGGACCAACATAAGACCACTTTTACATGCCCATATGGAACATTTGCTTACAGGCGTATGCCCTTTGGGCTTTGCAATGCCCCTGCTACGTTCCAACGATGCATGATGAGCATTTTTTCTGACATGGTCGAAAAATTCTTAGAAGTATTTATGGATGACTTTTCAATTCATAGGAATTCCTATTCTGAATATCTTCATCATCTTTCCCTAGTTTTGAAAATGTGCATATCTAAGAATTTGGTTTTGAATTGGGAGAAATACCATTTTATGGTTAAATCTGGTATTGTTTTAGGCCATGTAATATCCAAGGAGGGAATTAAGGTAGATAGAGCCAAAGTGGATTTAATTGATAATTTACCACCTCCTCAATCTGTTAAGGATGTTCGGTCTTTTCTAGGGCATGCAGGCTTCTATAGAAGGTTTATTAAGAACTTTAGTCATTTAGCCCAACCTCTCACCTCATTACTTGCCAAAGATCAAACTTTTGAGCTTTCTAAAGAGTGCCTAGAATCCTTCAAACAACTTAAAAAGGAGTTGACCAATGCACCCATTGTTCAACCACCTATTTGGACTGAACCTTTTGAACTGATGTGTGATGCTTCAGATTTTGCCATAGGAGCAGTTTTAGGTTAAAGGATTAATAAGTTACCCACTGTCATTTACTATGCTAGTAGGACCTTAAATGATGCACAACTCAATTATACAACCACTGAAAAAGAATTTTTAGCTGTTGTGTTTGCATTGGAAAAGTTTCGGTCTTACTTAGTTGGCTCACATGTGGTGGTGTATACTGATCATTCTGCTCTCAGATACCTAGTTCAGAAGAAGGATGCCAAAGCCCGTCTCATTAGGTGGGTTTTACTTTTGCAAGAGTTTGATTTAGAAATTAGGAATAAGAAAGGAGTTGAAAACCTAGTTGCAGACCATTTATCTCGGCTTCCCAATTCCTTGACTGTTGATTCTCCATTCAACGAGAACTTTCCAGATGAACAATTATTTGCAATGTCTAGTGAACCATGGTTTGCTGACATAGTCAACTTCTTAGTTTCAGGTGTGACTCCGGATCACTGGTCCACCCAAGATAAGTATAGGTTTCATTCCCAAGTTAAGCATTTTTTCTGGGATGATCCTTATTTGTTTAAGATATGTCCGGATCAGATTATCCGACGATGTGTTCCTGATCATAAACAACATTCCATTCTCTCTTTTTGTCATGATCATGCATGTGGTGGACACTTTGGACCTAAGAAGACTGCCGCAAAGGTTCTCCAATGCGGATTTTATTGGCCCACTCTTTTTAGAGATGCTTTTGATTTTTGCAAGGCTTGCCCCGCCTGCCAGTCTTTTGGCCGTATCAATAAGAGAAACATGATGCCTCTCAACCCTATTTTGGTAGTTGAGATCTTTGATGTTTGGGGCATCGATTTTATGGGACCATTCCCTAATTCCTTTGGGAATTTGTACATACTTTTGGCCGTTGATTATGTTTCTAAATGGATAGAGGCCATACCTTGTAAAACTAATGACCACAAAGTGGTGGTCCAGTTTCTCAAAGAGAACATTTTTTCCTGCTTTGGTGCACCACGTGCAATAATTAGTGATAGGGGTACTCATTTTTGTAATCGGCCTTTTGAGGCCTTAATGAAAAAGTATGGGATCACCCATAAGTTATCTACCCCTTATCACCCTCAAACTAGTGGCCAAGTGGAGGTGTCTAATAGGCAGATCAAACAAATCTTGGAGAAAACTGTTAATCCCAATCGTAAGGATTGGTCCCTTAGGCTCATTGATGCCTTGTGGGCCCATCGGACTGCATTCAAGACCGACCTTGGTCAGTCTCCCTACCGTTTGGTGTATGGAAAAGCTTGTCACTTACCAGTTGAATTGGAGCATGGTTTATTTATTTAATTTTAATTGCGTGGCTTGCGTCTTTAAATTCTTAGATGACGAATGGTTAGGACGTTATTTTTAGGACGGTAATTAGAATTAGATCACAACCATTAATCAATTCACTTTCGCATTACTAAAAGAAATAAAAAATAAAGTGGCTGCTCTCCCTGTGTTCGACCCGTAGCTACACTGATCCGTACGCTTGCGGTTACATTTTAAATCTCAAACAAGTAGCAATGAAAAGCTTTCAAAATGAACAAGTTAAGATTGAATTTCTCCTCTAACAAACAAGAGAAACTCTCAAAAATATTTTAGCATGTACTACTTAGCTATGAAAAATAAAGGGAATGGGTTAGCTGCCATGCTTCATGGCCCCTACACCAATGAGAGCGTGCGCAGGGAATCTAAGGGGAGGGGTGAGGTGGTCATTTTACTGCCCCATGTGAGAGGCTTTTTACCATAAATAAATCTTAACAAGAATATGAAACATCCTTTCGATTACCTTAAGCTACATGAAAATTTTGAAAACTAACCTGAGGGAGAAACTGGGTTCAAACTTCAAAGAGAAAACAACATCAATGGAATTGAAATAAAATGACAAAAAGGCCTAAATGTCAAATACAAATTAAAGAACAAGTTGGTTTGCAAGACATATGATTACTATATGGCTATATCTGATATATTAAAAGTATGAGAAAGGACATTGGACTTTTTTCCTACCGTACTACTTCGATACATCATAATTTTAGACTATAGAACTTGAAGAGAGATTGAATGACGCTATAATTAGATTAACCATTCAGTTGTCTGAACATTGAAAAACACCATGGAAATCATGGTTAGAAGCTAGTTTTACATAAATTGGTGTGGTTCATGATCCATTAGTAGTACAAGGAATGAAAACATCATGTTTAACATTATACACTAATATATTACATGTTACACTAGACTTTATTACTGTTACGGAAAAAATATGTGACCGACAAGGACAACCAAATGGATTGAGTGGGCAACAGTCCTAGAACATATGGGAATAGATGAATGGCCTAAGCCCTACAATGTCATCCATCCAGCCTGAAGCAGACGCCCAGATCAAAAGCGGACCAACCAACCAATTTTACCAAAGGGACTTTGACAACTGAACAACTAAGCAAGCACCCGCATAGGGAGAACATTACATGAATGTCCTGCAACATAGTTATCCAAATCACTAAATAAAGACCAACTAAATTAGTTCCTTGACCGAACAACAGGGCCAAAGTATACTCCAGCCATATAGATTTTTGGCACGAACAACCTGTCACTCGAAGTAAGTAGCTTGGTAATCAGATCTCTCGACTTAGGTCAATTGACCTGATGCTCCAACGGTTTTTTTTTTCCACCAAGATGCACCTAAAAAATGGTTTACCAAGTCTAGCACATGGATTACAACATCCAAACTAATCCTGGTCGGGAAGGTACTCTTAACATAATACGAATCTTTCCTAGAAAGAAGGATATCTCACCATATCCTCTGGGATATGGAAAATATGTGGAGTTCTCATAGCCGGGATATCCTCCATATTCACTTTCTCGTTACAACTCTTTTTATATTCAAATTCCTACCAGCAATAGGAAACTATCAAAGCGAGACTCTCATTGATGGCTGCCATCTTTAGCTATAAATACCCTGGTAAACCTCTTTTTAAAAGATGAATATTTTTCTGTTCTTACTGGAATTATCTGTTTGTTGAGAGGTCTCACTTAGGCATTGAAGACTTCCCCGTCGGATCAGCCCAATGCTCACTCTTTTTTGCGTGTTTTCCTATCTAGGACATGGAGACCCCCTAAGACAATTTCTTTTTGCAATAGATTGGCACCGTCCATAGAAAACGTGTTATTCAAGCCATCCGTTCAAAACCATGAATCTGCATGATGGATGCCCCACACATCCTCTCTCCCTGCCATGCAAGGAGAGCCGAAGGACCAAGAGAATGGTCAACAAGCTAAGTGAGATTTCGTGGGTTGGAGCTGTCACACCCCGTTCCATACAGAGTCAAATCGGTGACCGAGTTAACACCTATTAACCCAAAACTTGTCTGGATCATCTCATATAGTAACCACAGCACAACATACACACACACGAAGTCAAACAAATCCTATATTTCAGCGGAAGTCTTACATGTATATACCTGTAAATATCCCAATACTCTTGATACCCAAATTGTATTACATAATACATTTACATAAGGGCCCGTAGGCTTGATATATATACAAGAAATACAATTTACACATCCAAAGCACAAAAGGTGTCACATTTCAAAATATAATCAAAAGAATCTGATGTAGGTATCAGTGTTGCAGTCCTGCAACACAACTCTTGCACGGGCACTCGGCCCACTACCCAAGATCTTCAGGGACCCACCAATCCTTGACTGAAAACTCCATGGTGGGTCCCAGCTCTAGCTCTTCGACTGATAACCTGTAAGATCATCTAAAAAAAATGGTGTGCACGTGGGATGAGCTCACTAGCCCAGTAAGTGAAAAGAAAGACTAAAAAAGTATGCAAAATACAAATAAACCTATATGCGTGCAATTAATTTTATTATCTTAGTCCACCTAGGAAACAATTCTAAGTCATAGGTCATGTGCTATTCGTAACCACAATGTGCATATACTCCAAGTACCAGTCGCAAATCCCATCCCGTGATACTCTCATAGGGTTACCGGAGAAGACCAGCTATTGGTACTAGAAAAGTAAAATGCCCATCCATGGTGATGTTAAAGTAAAATGCTGACTCATAGTGACATTAAAGTAAATTTCTGACCCATGGCAATATTAAAGTAAAATGGGCATTGCCATGCATTAAAGTAAAAAGCAGTACGATTGGCCCTCTTGATATATCACCGAAGTTGCCGACGGTCCTAATGATCAGCCAGACATACTTCTAACCGCCACTATTGGTTCACTGCCTCGGACTTCCCCCCAGTGATATACCTTACACCTAAATCCCTACTGGGAAGGGTCGTAGCATAGGGATATGTCATTCCTAACCGTATGCCACCGTGCCCAATTCCACGGCCACCAATGCATTCGTGTCCAAGTCGACTATGTCACTAGTCTAGCAAAGTATCATATTCAATAATTTAAAATCATCCATCTCATATCACAAAGCAAGAATAGGCATTTAACAATTAAAGATATCAGCATGTCAAGTCATAAGTGAATTTCATAATGCACACATCAATGCAAGTAAATGGCACACTTGGATGACTAGTCTATAGAAATAATGAAATGATGCCATCACTAGTCTACAACCAAAATGACATGATGCAATGTTCATGATGAGCACAATAATGTGTGAAATTTTAGGGATATAAGTGTACATTTTGCCCCACTTTGGATAGTACTACTTTTATTTTTCTTTTTTTTTTTTTAGTTTCCAAGTCTAACAAGCAAGAAACGATGCTACAGTAGAATCAAGAACCGGTCCAAGCTCAAACTAACTTGTCCAAAGGTGGGACCCACTCATTGGTACCACATCCTCTCTCCTACAAAATCCTGAAGAATATTCTCTCTCCTTTCCACCTCACAAGATCTTGAAGATACTATGCAGAGATTCCTTTCTGATTTAATCAAGATTGCAAGATATTGGTTAATATTACAGGGAAGGAATAGAATTTGTTAATTTTGGAAACATATTCTTTCTTTCCTCACACAATATCTCAGAGAATGAAGATTTTTGCCAAGATTTAATTTAATTTAATTTTCTTTCTTTTCTTAAAGAAGACTTGTAAAAGGAAGAAGGCAAGACCAAAGCCCTATAAAAGCCCCTTCCTCCCCCCTCCTATTAATTATTATTCCCCTTAGTTTATTTTCTAGTTTATGCTTAGTTCTCTTCTCTCTTTCCCTCTCTTACTCTCTTTAGTTTTAGTTCTTCTTTATTTTTGCTTTAATCACTTTTGTAATAGCTTTTTTTGTCAATTAATGCAAGCACTCTTTTATTTTTATTCAGCCTTTTATGTTTATGATTTATAAAATTGAGTTGTAATTTTTAAAGTTATAGTTCTAGGCTTAGATCTAGGTGACAAGATCATGAGCCGTGGAGCACTTTTTTTTTTCAAGTTCAGTTTTTTTTTTTCAAGATTTGT
>NW_024868531.1:191831-325760 GCF_013358625.1 Macadamia integrifolia | reverse complement strand
ATAAGGAATAATAAAATAATATAAAAAATGATAAAATTCATCCACATATGCATTATGATGCAACCATTCCATAAAAACACGCAAAATCCCCTCACCTCGTGTTCTAGATGGCGGTAGATGATGGTTTCGTGTTGCATGTTCTCGTCACTTCTCGGTTTCACTCTTAGGAAACATAGTGTTTTTAGGTTATTCGGTTATTCGTAGAGGAGTGGGACACTAAGAATCATGCCCTAAATAAAAGGATTAAAAATTAACTTTAAAATGGTTCACCGGTGGACCAATCCAAAAGGAATGCACATCCTGTAATATTTTCACTGGTGGATGGTCCCTGCCTTCACCGATTGGCCTGTGACCATCAGTCGATGAAGTTAAAATCGAGGTTTTCTTACCTAGATCAGCCCTATTGGCCTAGTGGCCCCTCTGTATGGTGGTGGAAATATGTATTTTTTAGTGGGGTGTCATTTCCCAACTCCATTCCTCCCTTCTCCCTCTTTTGTATAGTTGACAAATTGGGTTTTGTGATTTTAGGGTTGGTTTTCATGTAGGGCATCCTCACACACTTAACTTTGCTTAGGTTTAGTGAAATTAGTGAGTGGATCAACATAGGGTTTCAAGATACACCCAATTTCCCCAATACACAAGTCTAGGTTAACCTAAATTGGGGAAGACTTAGGTTGATCTTATGGAATGGTTATTAATGACTCATGAAATCACTCTCACACACCATACATAGGTTTAATTTCATTTTCCCCAACTTAGGATTAGGTTAGGATGTTAGGTCATAGAGGATTTATTCAAATTCCCAAATCCTAGGGTTTTGGGTAGGGGTTTCATAGGGATTTGTCCTTAGACCCAAGGTTGAGTGAATAACCTTGCCAATGTAGGTCTCTTACTCTAATTTCCTCCTTCCATTATGTAGTCTTTATGGTTAGGTAGGTGGGATTTGGTTGGGTCTCCATTATTTCCAATAAAGAGTGAAATGGGAAGGAGAGAGAGAGAGAGAGAGAGAGAGAGAGAGAGATTTATGTGTGTGTGTGTGTGGAGAGATGAGCATATGGGCTTACCTCAAGAATGGAGCCCTAGCCTTCCTCCTTCCTTCCTCCCTTACTCTCCTTCTCCTTCTTCTTCCTTTTCTTTCTCCCTTTCCTTGTTTCTAATTTGGTAGGAGAAGAAATGAATGGTAAGAGCCCTATTTATAGCCACTTAAGTCCCACTAAGGGCTGTTTGGGGAATTAATGGGTTTTTACCCAATACCCGGTTATTCCGCTATTTGGCACTAACGGCCCACTTCAAGATGTCCCGCCACATTAATCAACTCCCTAACACATTGCTCCATCAATGTGGATGGGTTTGGGATGCACGATCATAAGGTCTCAGGTCCCACAGTGAAATAACCCAAAATTGGCCTATGCACTCACCGTATGGTGTTCACAAAGTGACCAGTTCAGCATTCACCGTATGGTGTTCACCGGTGGATGCTCCATCCGTTGGTGACCATCAGCCGGTGAATGCTGAACTGGTCACTTTGTCTGGAGATCTCTCCTCAGTTTGAGTGGGGCCTTCTTCAGGGTTTCTAATGTGTGAAATTAAAGTAAAATGGGCATTGCCATGCATTAAAGTAAAAAGCAGTACGATTGGCCCTCTTGATATATCACCGAAGTTGCCGACGGTCCTAATGATCAGCCAGACATACTTCTAACCGCCACTATTGGTTCACTGCCTCGGACTTCCCCCCAGTGATATACCTTACACCTAAATCCCTACTGGGAAGGGTCGTAGCATAGGGATATGTCATTCCTAACCGTATGCCACCGTGCCCAATTCCACGGCCACCAATGCATTCGTGTCCAAGTCGACTATGTCACTAGTCTAGCAAAGTATCATATTCAATAATTTAAAATCATCCATCTCATATCACAAAGCAAGAATAGGCATTTAACAATTAAAGATATCAGCATGTCAAGTCATAAGTGAATTTCATAATGCACACATCAATGCAAGTAAATGGCACACTTGGATGACTAGTCTATAGAAATAATGAAATGATGCCATCACTAGTCTACAACCAAAATGACATGATGCAATGTTCATGATGAGCACAATAATGTGTGAAATTTTAGGGATATAAGTGTACATTTTGCCCCACTTTGGATAGTACTACTTTTATTTTTCTTTTTTTTTTTTTAGTTTCCAAGTCTACAAGAGAAAGTGCTTAAAGTGAATCAAGAACCGGTCCAAGCTCAAACTAACTTGTCCAAAGGTGGGACCCACTCATTGGTACCACATCCTCTCTCCTACAAAATCCTGAAGAATATTCTCTCTCCTTTCCACCTCACAAGATCTTGAAGATACTATGCAGAGATTCCTTTCTGATTTAATCAAGATTGCAAGATATTGGTTAATATTACAGGGAAGGAATAGAATTTGTTAATTTTGGAAACATATTCTTTCTTTCCTCACACAATATCTCAGAGAATGAAGATTTTTGCCAAGATTTAATTTAATTTAATTTTCTTTCTTTTCTTAAAGAAGACTTGTAAAAGGAAGAAGGCAAGACCAAAGCCCTATAAAAGCCCCTTCCTCCCCCCTCCTATTAATTATTATTCCCCTTAGTTTATTTTCTAGTTTATGCTTAGTTCTCTTCTCTCTTTCCCTCTCTTACTCTCTTTAGTTTTAGTTCTTCTTTATTTTTGCTTTAATCACTTTTGTAATAGCTTTTTTTTGTCAATTAATGCAAGCACTCTTTTATTTTTATTCAGCCTTTTATGTTTATGATTTATAAAATTGAGTTGTAATTTTTAAAGTTATAGTTCTAGGCTTAGATCTAGGTGACAAGATCATGAGCCGTGGAGCATCTTTTTTTTTTCAAGTTCAGTTTTTTTTTTCAAGATTTGTTTTCTCTAGTACTAGAAATTTCAGATTTGCTTTATTCCAGATCCGATTTTTAGTACTGGTAGTATCTTAAATCACGCAAACTTTCAAGTTCAAGCATTGATTTAAGTAAGTAGGTTCCTTTAGTAATCTTCTCTCCCACCTCTCATTCCCTCTTCTAACTACCCTTTATTTCTTAATTTAGGATTTTAATTTCAATTGTTATATTATTCCTTTTCCTTTCCCCCAAAGTTCATGACTAGTGAATGTGTTGGCTTTGCCCCTCCTAGCCATAGAACCATCATTTTATTGTTTTAATTGCCTTCCTTTCCCCAAAGCCAAGTAGAGTAACTTTTGTAAGAGTGACTCTCTGGTCATGTAGGGAAGCTCATATTATGATGCAACCATCAGGCTAAGTAGAGAAACCTACTTGTGAGTCACTCTCTAGCTTTATCCCCTTTCTTTTACTTTATTTTTATTTCAGCATTTTTTTCTTTATTTTTTTTAATTGCGTGGGTTTTTTTATTTTCAGTTATTTATTTATTTAATTTTAATTACGTGGCTTGCGTGTTTAAATTCTTAGATGACGAATGGTTAGTACGTTATTTTAGATACATATGTTTAGGACGGTAATTAGAATTAGATCACAATCATTAATCGGTTCACTTTCATATTATTAAAATAAGCAAAAAAAATAAAGTGGTTGCTCTCTCTGTGTTCGACCCGTAGCTACACTGATCCGTACGCTTGTGGTTACATTTTAAATTCTCAAACAAGTTTTTGGCACCGTTTCCAGGGAAACAGTTCCATGTTATTTTTTTGCTTTCTTTTGGTAAATCGGAGTGCTTTGTTTGCTTTATTTTTTTTTTCTTTTTCTTTTATTGAATTCCTGAGAAGAACAACTTGCAATAGTAGTTGTATCGATGGAGGTCACCAAGCCTCACAGTATGATAAAGATAGGTTTTTCCCTGTAGCAATACCTCAGGAATTGACCTGAGCAACCTCAAATCCCTGCCAGTAAGCTCCCAAAATGCCAAAAAAAAAAAAGAGTTTTTCTTTGTACTCTTTTGTGCTTGTCTTACTCTAGTTGTGGGTAGTTTTTTGTTACATGAGTGTGTGGACCCGTGATTCTATCAATCGTTTAGTAAGAGTACCTATTTTAAGAATGGTAGAGCAACCTAAGCGTACTTTAAAGGATAGATTCTACCCAGCCAGGGCAGCCCAACCTTCTTGCATTAGATTACCATCTACCACAGGGAACAATTACGAGCTTAAAACTCAATTCATCACTATGTTACCCCACTTCCATGGGCTATCCTCTGAAGATGCTTATTTTTTCATAAGAGAATTTGAGGAGGTTTATGTCCTCATTAAGATACAACAGCTCAGTTGCCAAACCTTGCCTCCACTGAGCCGAAGGCTGACGACATGGACACGCATACCTGTCCACAATCCATCCAGGATCCACGATACAGTACTTTAAGTTCATAAGATTATGAAATGAACTCTAAAATCACATACTTATAATATAAACAAATATATCAACTGATGATTTCGATTGATATTTACCATATTTACACAAAAAGAATGTTTTCACATCTTGATCATAATTACAGTTATGCCCCCATACGAAGCCCAATGAGGGGTAACACACACAAGCAATCATGACAATCCAAGAAAATGTAATAGTATAAATATTTATACCTAACCACATCAATACAAATGCAATTATATGAGTGCAATGACATGATCCATTTATTATCAAGCAATTCTAAGCAACAATTTCTAAGCCCAGAGGGGGTATAAGTGCTACTGCAACATAGGTGTTATCCCCAGTCATGAATGTATGTTATCAATCCCCAGGGATACAACTAGTTACGATTCAGGAGCATGCCGGTTCAGGAACCACATCGTTACCGGCAAACCCCTATTGATAACCCTCCCATAATACCACTACACCGAATCCAACATCACATGTAGGGTATATCAGTCATTGAATCAAACATCACATGAGGGTCTGTCACGATGCTGGAATCTTCACACCTCAGTTACCAAAAATTGTCCCTAACCACAGACCGTCGGACGAGAGGATTAACCAATACGTAAACCCCTATTGGCAAGGGTTGTAGCACCAGGGTGGTTATCTTAGCTCAATGCATTCTAATATGCCACAACCCAATTCAATCACACTCAAACACACACACATCACCTTGAGCATGCAGTGCCGTCGGCACCAACCGTTGGCCACCCTGCACCCCAGTCACGCACACACATGCATACATGCATAATCATAATCCACATTCTCATGCCACATCAAAACCTTATATAAGGAATAATAAAATAATATAAAAAATGATAAAATTCATCCACATATGCATTATGATGCAACCATTCCATAAAAACACGCAAAATCCCCTCACCTCGTGTTCTAGATGGCGGTAGATGATGGTTTCGTGTTGCATGTTCTCGTCACTTCTCGGTTTCACTCCTAGGAAACATAGTGTTTTTAGGTTATTCGGTTATTCGTAGAGGAGTGGGACACTAAGAATCATGCCCTAAATAAAAGGATTAAAAATTAACTTTAAAATGGTTCACCGGTGGACCAATCCAAAAGGAATGCACATCCTGTAATATTTTCACTGGTGGATGGTCCCTGCCTTCACCGATTGGCCTGTGACCATCAGTCGATGAAGTTAAAATCGAGGTTTTCTTACCTAGATCAGCCCTATTGGCCTAGTGGCCCCTCTGTATGGTGGTGGAAATATGTATTTTTTAGTGGGGTGTCATTTCCCAACTCCATTCCTCCCTTCTCCCTCTTTTGTATAGTTGACAAATTGGGTTTTGTGATTTTAGGGTTGGTTTTCATGTAGGGCATCCTCACACACTTAACTTTGCTTAGGTTTAGTGAAATTAGTGAGTGGATCAACATAGGGTTTCAAGATACACCCAATTTCCCCAATACACAAGTCTAGGTTAACCTAAATTGGGGAAGACTTAGGTTGATCTTATGGAATGGTTATTAATGACTCATGAAATCACTCTCACACACCATACATAGGTTTAATTTCATTTTCCCCAACTTAGGATTAGGTTAGGATGTTAGGTCATAGAGGATTTATTCAAATTCCCAAATCCTAGGGTTTTGGGTAGGGGTTTCATAGGGATTTGTCCTTAGACCCAAGGTTGAGTGAATAACCTTGCCAATGTAGGTCTGTTACTCTAATTTCCTCCTCCCATTATGTAGTCTTCATGGTTGGGTAGGTGGGATTTGGTTGGGTCTCCATTACTTCCAATAAAGAGTGAAATGGGAAGAGAGAGAGAGAGAGAGAGAGAGAGAGAGAGAGATTTATGTGTGTGTGTGTGTGGAGAGATGAGCATATGGGCTTACCTCAAGAATGGAGCCCTAGCCTTCCTCCTTCCTTCCTCCCTTACTCTCCTTCTCCTTCTTCTTCCTTTTCTTTCTCCCTTTCCTTGTTTCTAATTTGGTAGGAGAAGAAATGAATGGTAAGAGCCCTATTTATAGCCACTTAAGTCCCACTAAGGGCTGTTTGGGGAATTAATGGGTTTTTACCCAATACCCGGTTATTCCGCTATTTGGCACTAACGGCCCACTTCAAGATGTCCCGCCACATTAATCAACTCCCTAACACATTGCTCCATCAATGTGGATGGGTTTGGGATGCACGATCATAAGGTCTCAGGTCCCACAGTGAAATAACCCAAAATTGGCCTATGCACTCACCGTATGGTGTTCACAAAGTGACCAGTTCAGCATTCACCGTATGGTGTTCACCGGTGGATGCTCCATCCGTTGGTGACCATCAGCCGGTGAATGCTGAACTGGTCACTTTGTCTGGAGATCTCTCCTCAGTTTGAGTGGGGCCTTCTTCAGGGTTTCTAATGTGTGAAATTAAAGTAAAATGGGCATTGCCATGCATTAAAGTAAAAAGCAGTACGATTGGCCCTCTTGATATATCACCGAAGTTGCCAACGGTCCTAATGATCAGCCAGACATACTTCTAACCGCCACTATTGGTTCACTGCCTCGGACTTCCCCCCAGTGATATACCTTACACCTAAATCCCTACTGGGAAGGGTCGTAGCATAGGGATATGTCATTCCTAACCGTATGCCACCGTGCCCAATTCCACGGCCACCAATGCATTCGTGTCCAAGTCGACTATGTCACTAGTCTAGCAAAGTATCATATTCAATAATTTAAAATCATCCATCTCATATCACAAAGCAAGAATAGGCATTTAACAATTAAAGATATCAGCATGTCAAGTCATAAGTGAATTTCATAATGCACACATCAATGCAAGTAAATGGCACACTTGGATGACTAGTCTATAGAAATAATGAAATGATGCCATCACTAGTCTACAACCAAAATGACATGATGCAATGTTCATGATGAGCACAATAATGTGTGAAATTTTAGGGATATAAGTGTACATTTTGCCCCACTTTGGATAGTACTACTTTTATTTTTCTTTTTTTTTTTTAGTTTCCAAGTCTACAAGAGAAAGTGCTTAAAGTGAATCAAGAACCGGTCCAAGCTCAAACTAACTTGTCCAAAGGTGGGACCCACTCATTGGTACCACATCCTCTCTCCTACAAAATCCTGAAGAATATTCTCTCTCCTTTCCACCTCACAAGATCTTGAAGATACTATGCAGAGATTCCTTTCTGATTTAATCAAGATTGCAAGATATTGGTTAATATTACAGGGAAGGAATAGAATTTGTTAATTTTGGAAACATATTCTTTCTTTCCTCACACAATATCTCAGAGAATGAAGATTTTTGCCAAGATTTAATTTAATTTAATTTTCTTTCTTTTCTTAAAGAAGACTTGTAAAAGGAAGAAGGCAAGACCAAAGCCCTATAAAAGCCCCTTCCTCCCCCCTCCTATTAATTATTATTCCCCTTAGTTTATTTTCTAGTTTATGCTTAGTTCTCTTCTCTCTTTCCCTCTCTTACTCTCTTTAGTTTTAGTTCTTCTTTATTTTTGCTTTAATCACTTTTGTAATAGCTTTTTTTTGTCAATTAATGCAAGCACTCTTTTATTTTTATTCAGCCTTTTATGTTTATGATTTATAAAATTGAGTTGTAATTTTTAAAGTTATAGTTCTAGGCTTAGATCTAGGTGACAAGATCATGAGCCGTGGAGCATCTTTTTTTTTTCAAGTTCAGTTTTTTTTTTCAAGATTTGTTTTCTCTAGTACTAGAAATTTCAGATTTGCTTTATTCCAGATCCGATTTTTAGTACTGGTAGTATCTTAAATCACGCAAACTTTCAAGTTCAAGCATTGATTTAAGTAAGTAGGTTCCTTTAGTAATCTTCTCTCCCACCTCTCATTCCCTCTTCTAACTACCCTTTATTTCTTAATTTAGGAATTTAATTTCAATTGTTATATTATTCCTTTTCCTTTCCCCCAAAGTTCATGACTAGTGAATGTGTTGGCTTTGCCCCTCCTAGCCATAGAACCATCATTTTATTGTTTTAATTGCCTTCCTTTCCCCAAAGCCAAGTAGAGTAACTTTTGTAAGAGTGACTCTCTGGTCATGTAGGGAAGCTCATATTATGATGCAACCATCAGGCTAAGTAGAGAAACCTACTTGTGAGTCTCTCTCTAGCTTTATCCCCTTTCTTTTACTTTATTTTTATTTCAGCTTTTATTTTTTCCTTTATTATTATTATTTGCGTGGGTTTTTTTATTTTCAGTTATTTATTTATTTAATTTTAATTACGTGGCTTGCGTGTTTAAATTCTTAGATGACGAATGGTTAGTACGTTATTTTAGATACATATGTTTAGGACGGTAATTAGAATTAGATCACAATCATTAATCGGTTCACTTTCATATTATTAAAATAAGCAAAAAAAATAAAGTGGTTGCTCTCTCTGTGTTCGACCCGTAGCTACACTGATCCGTACGCTTGTGGTTACATTTTAAATTCTCAAACAAGTTTTTGGCACCGTTTCCAGGGAAACAGTTCCATGTTATTTTTTTGCTTTCTTTTGGTAAATCGGAGTGCTTTGTTTGCTTTATTTTTTTTTTCTTTTTCTTTTATTGAATTCCTGAGAAGAACAACTTGTAATAGTAGTTGTATCGATGGAGGTCACCAAGCCTCACAGTATGATAAAGATAGGTTTTTCCCTGTAGCAATACCTCAGGAATTGACCTGAGCAACCTCAAATCCCTGCCAGTAAGCTCCCAAAATGCCAAAAAAAAAAAAGAGTTTTTCTTTGTACTCTTTTGTGCTTGTCTTACTCTAGTTGTGGGTAGTTTTTTGTTACATGAGTGTGTGGACCCGTGATTCTATCAATCGTTTAGTAAGAGTACCTATTTTAAGAATGGTAGAGCAACCTAAGCCTACTTTAAAGGATAGATTCTACCCAGCCAGGGCAGCCCAACCTTCTTGCATTAGATTACCATCTACCACAGGGAACAATTACGAGCTTAAAACTCAATTCATCACTATGTTACCCCACTTCCATGGGCTATCCTCTGAAGATGCTTATTTTTTCATAAGAGAATTTGAGGAGGTTTATGTCCTCATTAAGATACAACAGCTCAGTTGCCAAACCTTGCCTCCACTGAGCCGAAGGCTGACGACATGGACACGCATACCTGTCCACAATCCATCCAGGATCCACGATACAGTACTTTAAGTTCATAAGATTATGAAATGAACTCTAAAATCACATACTTATAATATAAACAAATATATCAACTGATGATTTCGATTGATATTTACCATATTTACACAAAAAGAATGTTTTCACATCTTGATCATAATTACAGTTATGCCCCCATACGAAGCCCAATGAGGGGTAACACACACAAGCAATCATGACAATCCAAGAAAATGTAATAGTATAAATATTTATACCTAACCACATCAATACAAATGCAATTATATGAGTGCAATGACATGATCCATTTATTATCAAGCAATTCTAAGCAACAATTTCTAAGCCCAGAGGGGGTATAAGTGCTACTGCAACATAGGTGTTATCCCCAGTCATGAATGTATGTTATCAATCCCCAGGGATACAACTAGTTACGATTCAGGAGCATGCCGGTTCAGGAACCACATCGTTACCGGCAAACCCCTATTGATAACCCTCCCATAATACCACTACACCGAATCCAACATCACATGTAGGGTATATCAGTCATTGAATCAAACATCACATGAGGGTCTGTCACGATGCTGGAATCTTCACACCTCAGTTACCAAAAATTGTCCCTAACCACAGACCGTCGGACGAGAGGATTAACCAATACGTAAACCCCTATTGGCAAGGGTTGTAGCACCAGGGTGGTTATCTTAGCTCAATGCATTCTAATATGCCACAACCCAATTCAATCACACTCAAACACACACACATCACCTTGAGCATGCAGTGCCGTCGGCACCAACCGTTGGCCACCCTGCACCCCAGTCACGCACACACATGCATACATGCATAATCATAATCCACATTCTCATGCCACATCAAAACCTTATATAAGGAATAATAAAATAATATAAAAAATGATAAAATTCATCCACATATGCATTATGATGCAACCATTCCATAAAAACACGCAAAATCCCCTCACCTCGTGTTCTAGATGGCGGTAGATGATGGTTTCGTGTTGCATGTTCTCGTCACTTCTCGGTTTCACTCCTAGGAAACATAGTGTTTTTAGGTTATTCGGTTATTCGTAGAGGAGTGGGACACTAAGAATCATGCCCTAAATAAAAGGATTAAAAATTAACTTTAAAATGGTTCACCGGTGGACCAATCCAAAAGGAATGCACATCCTGTAATATTTTCACTGGTGGATGGTCCCTGCCTTCACCGATTGGCCTGTGACCATCAGTCGATGAAGTTAAAATCGAGGTTTTCTTACCTAGATCAGCCCTATTGGCCTAGTGGCCCCTCTGTATGGTGGTGGAAATATGTATTTTTTAGTGGGGTGTCATTTCCCAACTCCATTCCTCCCTTCTCCCTCTTTTGTATAGTTGACAAATTGGGTTTTGTGATTTTAGGGTTGGTTTTCATGTAGGGCATCCTCTCACACTTAACTTTGCTTAGGTTTAGTGAAATTAGTGAGTGGATCAACATAGGGTTTCAAGATACACCCAATTTCCCCAATACACAAGTCTAGGTTAACCTAAATTGGGGAAGACTTAGGTTGATCTTATGGAATGGTTATTAATGACTCATGAAATCACTCTCACACACCATACATAGGTTTAATTTCATTTTCCCCAACTTAGGATTAGGTTAGGATGTTAGGTCATAGAGGATTTATTCAAATTCCCAAATCCTAGGGTTTTGGGTAGGGGTTTCATAGGGATTTGTCCTTAGACCCAAGGTTGAGTGAATAACCTTGCCAATGTAGGTCTCTTACTCTAATTTCCTCCTTCCATTATGTAGTCTTTATGGTTAGGTAGGTGGGATTTGGTTGGGTCTCCATTATTTCCAATAAAGAGTGAAATGGGAAGGAGAGAGAGAGAGAGAGAGAGAGAGAGAGAGATTTATGTGTGTGTGTGTGTGGAGAGATGAGCATATGGGCTTACCTCAAGAATGGAGCCCTAGCCTTCCTCCTTCCTTCCTCCCTTACTCTCCTTCTCCTTCTTCTTCCTTTTCTTTCTCCCTTTCCTTGTTTCTAATTTGGTAGGAGAAGAAATGAATGGTAAGAGCCCTATTTATAGCCACTTAAGTCCCACTAAGGGCTGTTTGGGGAATTAATGGGTTTTTACCCAATACCCGGTTATTCCGCTATTTGGCACTAACGGCCCACTTCAAGATGTCCCGCCACATTAATCAACTCCCTAACACATTGCTCCATCAATGTGGATGGGTTTGGGATGCACGATCATAAGGTCTCAGGTCCCACAGTGAAATAACCCAAAATTGGCCTATGCACTCACCGTATGGTGTTCACAAAGTGACCAGTTCAGCATTCACCGTATGGTGTTCACCGGTGGATGCTCCATCCGTTGGTGACCATCAGCCGGTGAATGCTGAACTGGTCACTTTGTCTGGAGATCTCTCCTCAGTTTGAGTGGGGCCTTCTTCAGGGTTTCTAATGTGTGTGAGGTTCAACTGACCTTTCCCTTCCGGTCTAGAATCCGTTCCAATTACTTAAGCATGGGTAGAAGGTGCAAGTGGGGTCACTCTTCCTTCCTTGGCAAAAGGCGGATGCAACCTAGTACTCACAAGTACTGGTGTCCTCCGGTGTCGCACCTGAACATTAAAATAGGAAGTTTTAGGGTTCGGGTATAACATTCCCTCCTCCTTACATGAAATTTCATCCCTAAAATTTGACATACCTGGTGGTCTAAACAACTGAGGATATTTTTTCTTCATTTCCTCCTCATGTTCCCAAGATGCTTCTTGTTTGGAGTGATTCCTCCACTTGAGTAGTACATAAGAAATAGTCCGATTGAGGAGAATGTGGTCTCTCCGATCAATGATTTCTTCTGGTTGTTCTACATACTTCCAATCAGCATCAAGTTCCAAGGGTACATGTGTCAAAATATGAGTTGGATCGGAAACGTACTTCTTGAGCATGGAAACATGAAATACATTATGAGCTCCTTCTAATTCGGGTGGCATAGCGACCCGGTAAGGTACTGTTCTGACTCAACTCAATATCTCATAAGGTCCCATGTATCGAGGACTTAGCTTTTCCTTCTTGCCAAACCTCTTCACTCCTCTCATTGGGGAGACTTTCAAAAAAATTTATCACCCACCTCAAACTCTAGGTGTTTTCATCTGACATCTGTATAGTTTTTCTGTCTTGATTGAGCCGCCTTAATTCTCTCCCTGATTACATCCACTTTCTCACAAGTGGCTTGGATCAGTTCCGGGCTTAGGATCCTTCTTTCTCCAACTTCATCTCAATACAAAGGCGTTCTACATTTCTTACCATTTCTGGGCTTCATAAGGTGCCATGCCTATAGTACTTGGTAGTTATTGTTGTAGGAGAACTCTATGAGTGACAAGTGCTCATCCCAACTATAGCTCATATCCAACACACAAGCCCGCAACATATCCTCTAGGGTCTGTATAGTCCTCTCTGATTGCCCATCTGTCTGTGGATGGAATGTCGTGCTAAAATTCAGTTGTGTCCCCATTGCTTTCTGTAGACATTTCCAGAAGTTGGAGGTGAATCTAGCATCACGGTCAGAGACAATGTTTGCCGGTACACCGTGTAATCGGACAATATTGTCAATATACAGTTGAGCCAACTTTTTCATAGAGTAAGTAATTCTCATAGGGATGAAGTGGGCCACCTTGGTCAGTCGGTCTACAATTACCCAGATTGTGTCATTCCCCTTCTGAGTACATGGTAATCCTATGACAAAATCCATTGTAATAGTTTCCCACTTCCATTCTGGTATGGGTAGGGGTTGTAATAAGCTATGTGGCCTTTGCCTTTCTGCTTTGATCTGTTGGCAATTCAAGCACCTGGCTACATGGGTGGCTACGTCAGTTTTCATGCCACACCACCAATAGGACCTTTTTAAATCCTTGTACATTTTTGTACTACCGGGATGGATGGAGTAGGGTGTATTGTGAGATTCTTTCAATATTAATTCCCTCATCTTTTCATCCTTTGGTACGCAAAGTCTATACTTGAACTTGAGGACCCCATCTTTAGTCAACTTGAAATTTAAATCTTTTTATCTTCCTTCTTTGATATCACTTACTATTTTCTGAAGATCCTCATCCAGTACTTGGGTGGCTTGGATTTTCCCACTAACGACGGTTGTATCATAAGTGTAGCCAAGGTCACTGCCACCTCATTCGTTAGTAGTTCCAAATCCATTCTTCTAGCTTCCTCAATCAGCTGTTCATTCACCGTCAAGGCTGCTAGGGATAGAGTCTGAGACTTCCTACTCAATGCATCAGCCACTACGTTGGCCTTCCCCGGATGGTAATGGATGGTGCAATCATAATCCTTCATCATTTCCAACCATCTTCTTTATCTCATATTCATCTCCTTTTGGGTGAAAAAGTATTTCAAACTCTTATGATCGCTGTAGATCTCACTCTTTTCCCTATATAAATAATGCCGTAAGATCTTTAAAGAAAAAATGACCGCTGCTAACTCCAAGTCATGAGTGGGGTAATTCTTTTCATAGTCCTTCAGCTGTTGAGATGTGTATGCTACAACCTTGCCATTTTGCATCAACACACAACCTAAGCCCAACTTGGATGCATCACTATATACTACCATTTCGGCGTTGGCTTCTGGAATAGTGAGTACTGGAACTATTATTAATTTCTGCTTCAATTCCTAGAAACTTTCTTCACTGTCCTTAGACCATTTAAATTTCACTCCCTTCCATGTTAGTCGAATCATAGGTCCAAAAATGCGGGAGAAATTTTCAATGAACCTTCTGTAGTATCCCGCTAACCCCAGAAAGCTACGAATTTCACCTACATTCTTAGGTGCCTCCCATTCTACCATAACCTCTACCTTTCCAGGATCAACTTCAATGCCCTTCTCTAAGACAACATGCCCTAAGAAATGCACTTGTGTAAGCCAAAACTCACATTTACTGAATTTTTCATGCAACTGCTTCTCTCGTAATCTTTGAAGGGCAAATCTCAAATGGGTAGCATGTTCCTCCCGGCTCTTCGAATAGATCAAAATGTCGTTAATGAACACGATGATAAAGTTGTCTAATATATCATGGAATACTCTATTCATCAACTCCATAAACACTGCAGGGGCATTGGTTAGTCCAAATGGCATAACTAGGAACTCATAGTGTCTATAACAGGTCCTGAAAGCTATCTTCCTGATGTCACCCTCTCTGATCTTGAGTTGATGATAATCAGATCTAAGGTCAATTTTAGAGAACGTGGTTGCACCTTGCAATTGATCAAAAAGGTCATCGATTCTGGGCAACGGATACTTATTCTTGATAGTCAGTTTATTGAGTTCCCTGTATTCTATACACATTCTCATACTCCCATCCTTCTTCCTAGCAAAGAGTACCGGTGCTCCCCATGGGGACACACTAGGTCAGATGAACCCTTTCTCCAATAAATCTTGTAATTGTTCCTTCAACTCCTTCAGTTCTAAAAGTACCATCCTATATGTAGCTTTTGATATAGGTGCTGCCCCAGGAATCAGATCAATAGTGAATTCAGTCTCCTGGTCCGAAGGTAGTCTAGGTAAGTCATCAGGAAAGATGTCTGAGAATTCTCTCACTACTTCTATTTCCTCTACCGACTTGCCCTCCTTAGTTATGTTAATCACAGATGCCAAATAAGCCTCACATCCTTGCTCTAGTAATCTTCTCACTTCAAGTGTATATATCACTAGTTTCTTGGACTTCTTGACTTTTCTTCCTTTGTAAACAAACTCACCTCCTTCTCAAAGTCTAAATACAATTTTCTTCTTAGCACATAAAACACATGCCCTATAGGTGGATAACCAATCCATACCTAAGATAACAATGAAAGTCACGCATCTCTAATTTAATCAAATGAGCAATCATGTCCCGTCCATAGACTTGAATAGGACACAGCTCATAAATCACCTCTAATCCTACCTCACTCCAAGTCGGTGTGCTAACTACTAACTTGTATGTTAACATTTTTGGCTTGATATTCATCTTAGCGGAAAAAGTGGGGGATACAAATGAATGTGATGCACCAGTATCAAACAAAACATATGCAGGGGTCATCGATATCAACAAGGTACCTGTGACCACTCTAGGTGATGCCTCTGCTTCCTCAGTAGTCAGTGCAAACAATTTCCCTTGCAGTCTAGCTCCCTGTGGCGCTTGAGCTAGATGGGTGGCAGATAATGGCTGCATTGATCTGGCTGGTCCTACATAGGATTCACCCGGTCTCCTCTGTGATCAATTCCTTGCAAAGTGACCCGTTTACTGACAGACAAAACACCTTAAGGGGACCTTCTGAGACTGTGCTACTATGGGTCTAGATGGTGGTGGTGCTTGTCCTGTTTCTGGTCTTCTATACTAACCTGAGGCTACACTAGAATATGTCCCCTTACCAAACCTGCTAGGTGCCACTGTCCTCTTCCCTTGTATGGCATGATAGTTCTCTCTTTGTTTGTCCTCAATGGATTTGACAGCCTGAACCACCTGGGCATAACTGTGGAGCTATTGAGCCATTAACATAGCCCCTATAGCGAGTCTTAACCTTTCTCAAATCTCTTCACCTTTGCCTAATCCCCCTTTAAATGCTCAGGTGCGAAGAAGAACAACTTCTCAAAATCTTGTTGATATTTCAATACAGAGTTGGACCCTTGTTTCAGCTCCATGAACTTTGTTTCCTTCCTCTCCCTCACACTGTCTGGGAAGTAGTTGTTGTAGAACACCACTTTAAACTGTTCCCATGTGAGGTTAGGCTGTAGGGCCACTAGGATGGGTTCAGTGGACTTCCACCATGCATTTGCCTCATTTTATAGTTGGTAGTCAGTACACATCAGTTTTTGTTCTTCAGTGAGGGTTATTACCTTAAATGCCTTCTCAATTCCCTCTACGCATTTGGTGGGTGCCAAAGGGTCCTGCACAATCCCACCAAAGCAGGGAGGCCTAAACTTCTTGAATGTTTCCATCACTTTCACATTGTCCATAGGTATAGGCAGTATGGCTTAGCTCTGTGGTGTCATTTGCCCCTGTGTTAGTGGTGCATCAGGTCGTGGGGCATAATGTACAGATGGAGCCTTCTGAGTGGGTTGTGTAGTGAGCCATTGGTGCTGGGACTTGTTGTGCCTGGGGAATAGTGGTAGGAGCAACGTTAGGTACTGGCTGTGTTTGTGGTGGAACAACCTGTGCCTCTCGAGTCTGAAACATAACATTGATCTGTGCATTTAGATCCATCATAAACTCCAGTTGCTTCTGTTGCAACCCTTGCATCATCACATTTTTTTACTGTTGTAGTCCTTGCAACATGTTTCCCATAATTGACACTACATCCTGGGCAAAAAGTATAGGTGGAGCAGGAGGGGCTACCTGTGCTGTGGTATCAGGCACCTCTTCCTTACTTGGTTCCGAAGTTGGTGGCCGACCCATAGTAGATGTAGTAGCATGGCGTGGCCGTTTAGGTGGCCGTCCCACCTGTGTTTGGGATTTTCTAGGAGCCATGTGAACCTTCCTGTATAAGAGGTAACATAGGCAACTTAGTACAACTGAGCATGCATATTCAAGTCTTTTTATGTACTAGGCTCAGACACCCACATCCTTCGTGTCCACATATTGAGGGAAGGAAATATGTAAAATGGACCCACACATATAAAGAAAAGAAAATAAATTCTCACATTTTTACCTTCACCGATGGATGCTTACTGGTGGATGGTAATTATTTCACCGGCCAGCCGGTGAACACTTTTACTGTCTTTTAAAAGGGCTGACCAAAAACTCTCATTTTTATCATAACCTCTTCCTTTTCTTGCTAAGAACGACCGGAGATCTCTCCCAAGGTTGGAAGAACATCATCCCGTGATCTTTGCTACCAATTCACTTCATATTTCGCACAAGAGGTAAGGTTTTCCTCCCATTTTGCTGCCAATTCTTCTCTGTGAAACCCTAACTAGGGATTTATGTGAAATTTCTTGCATTCTTTTCAAATGTGCCTTTCCTTTTGTATACACTTAGTTGGAGACACACGCAGTCGAAATGCTACAGGACAGATTCCAGCTCCTCCAGAACCCAACTTTGACAAATTTTGGTTTAACTTTGTAGAAAGTGTGCAGAAATGGAGGGTGTTTGGAAGTAAACTTGTGGATTCTGGGAAGGCAATATTGCATGGTCAGATGCCTTCCTTTGGTATAGTGAGGCAGTTCCAGGCACTAGGTTGGTCACCCCTCTTGGACCTAGGGGACAGATGTTATCCTTGCTTGGTCCAAATGTTCTTTTGCAATCTGAGGGGCGAGGAAGTGGGGAAGAATAATTATCGTCTCACGAGCCGAGTTATGTGAGTAGACCTCTCCTGCACCACAACTGAGTTTGGTGCTATTACTGGGATTTCAAACGCCAGGGAGAGTGTATATTTTTCTCCCAAGACTAGAAGGGGAGCCTTCATGCCCCAAGATAGTTTAAATGAGATGTGTCGGCAGTTGACTGGAACCACTGGTGGATGGACTAGGTTCAGTCGCTTCAGGACCATGCCCAAGGTGCTTTGTAGGGTAGTTCAATTAAACATATTACTAGCTGGAGGTCATTTCAATGAAGTTTCTCTTCTCCAGGCCTATGTTACCCTTTGCTTGTATGTGGGTCTCCAGATCAACCTCCCATACCTATTGATTTGACATATGGCATACCAGGTCAAGTACCCAAAGGACGAAAATTTGCTTTATGGAAATCTCCTTACTAGTATTTTCGTACACTTTGGGGTCCCTATGCTAACGAGCCTACAGATGGAGCCAAGAGGTATCCTTTCGATTTACACTCCTTAGTGAAGATGAAGGTTGACCCTAATGATGGTAGTGATGCTGAGGGGGTGCCGATAATGGTCACTATAGGAGGTGACCAGGATATGGATATGAAAAACGACGAGGAGGCCGAGGAGAGCGAGGAAGATGGGGAGGATAGTGAAGATGATGGACCTCCACTGCATCAAGGCCATAGGGGAACTACCCCACCTCCTTCTTACACTTCATCACAATATGTCGGTGGTGCTTCTTCTTCGACCGCACTAGGTAATCCAGTGGGTTGGGATCGGGTGATGCAGGCTATGGAAATAGGTTTTCAGGGTCAGAATACCCGTCTGGATAGCATTGATGATAGGGTTAGTCATCTAGAGGTATGGACCCGTAGGTGGGACACTTACTTCGGGATAACAGATACTACTCTAGTTTCTTCGGTACCACCTAGTAGTAGTTTTTCCTAGGTCCTCCAATCTTTCAGTCTTGTTCTTAGGATTGTGATCCTTTTTGTGTTTTATTTGTGTTATTAGTGTTATTAACTTGAGAGTTATTCAGCAGTTAGTTATTGTCTATGTAATTTGCTCCTAGTTAAGTCTTGTATTCTCCTCTCTCAAAGTTGTAAGCTAAATCTGTTATTAATGAAATTATCAGTGTTATCGGCTTTATTCTTCAACTTGTCTCCTATGTGTGAACTATGATTTACGTACTTATCTTTAAGCTTTTATTTATAACCTAATCACCAGTAGTCCTAACATTTCATAAGTTTATAACTTAAAGTAGAGTATCGCGCTCTGATACCACTCGTTGTCACACCTCGCCTCCACTCACCTGAAGGCTGGTGATATGGACACGCACACGTGTCCACAATCCATCCAGGATCCACGATGCAGTACTTTAAGTTCATAAGATTATGAAATGAATTCTAAAATCACATACTTATAATATAAACAAAATATATCGACTGGTGATTTCTATTGATATTTATCATATTTACACAAAAAGAATGTTTTCACATCTTGATCATAATTACAGTTATGCCCCCATAAGGCTACATCTGTTAAGTACAAAAAGAATCAAAATAGAAGATGATACTCTCATCCTCAGCGTTCTCCAAATGCACAATCATCTCACACCCATCCATCCTCGTGCGCAACAAGCTCCTCATCCCAGACGTCACCTCCGCAGAGAGTCGGGACCTCGATCACAGTTTCCAAAGGATTTCCTGAATCAACATCTAAAAAGGGACAACAATGGGGGGTGAGCTTCCACGAAGCCCAGTGAGGGGTAACACATACAAGCAATCATCACAATCCAAGAAAATGCAATAGTATAAATATTCATGCTTGACCACATCAATATGAATGCAATTATATGAGTGCAATGACATGATCCATTTATTATCAAGCAATTCTAAGCAACAATTTCTAAGTCCAAAGGGGGTATAAGTGCTACTGCAATGTAGGTGTTATCCCTAGTCATGAATGTACGTTATTAGTCCCTAGGGATACTAGCTAGTTGTAAGTCAGGAGCGTGCCGGTTTCAGAACCACATTGTTACCCCAAAAACCCCTATTAATAACCCTCCCATAATACCACTACATCGAATCCAACTTCGCATGTAGGGTATACCCATCACCGAATCAAACATCGCGCGAGGGTCTGTCACAACGCCAGAATCTTCACACCTCAGTTACCGAAAATCGTCCCAACCACGAACCGTCGGACGAGAGGATTAGCCAATACGTAAACCCCTATTGGCAAGGGTTGTAGCACTAGGGTGGTTATCCTAGTCCAATGAATTCTAATATGCCACAACCCAATTCAATCACACTCACACACACACTCACTCTGAGCCTGCAGTGTTGTCGGCACCAATCATTGGCCACCTTGCACCCCAGCCACACACACACACACACCTGCATAATCATAATCCACATTCTCATGCCACATCAACACCTTATATAAGGAATAATATAATAATATGAAAAATGATAAAATTCATCCACATATGCATTATGATGTGAGCATTCCATAAAAAACACACAAACTCCCCTTACCTCGTGTTTTAGATGGTGGTAGATAGTTGATGGTTTCGTGTTGCGTGTTCCCATCACTTCTCGATTTCACTCCTAGGATACATAGTGTTTTTAGGTTATTTGGTTATTCATAGAGGAGTGGGACACTAAGACTCGTACCCCAAATAAAAGGATTAAAAATTAACTTTAAAATGGTTCACCGGTGTATGATCATCCGCCAGTGAGTTCACCGGTGGACATATCAGAAAGGAATGCACATCCTGTAATATTTTCACCGGTGGATGGTCCCTACCTTCGTCGGCTAGCCTATGAACATCAGTCGATGAAGTAAAAATAAGGGTTTTCTTGCCCAGATCAGCCCTATTGGCCCTGTGGCCCATGTGGATAGTGGTGAAAATGCTTATTTTTCAGTGGGGTGTCATTTCCCAACTCCATTCCTCCCTTCTCCCTCTTTTGTATAGTTTACAAATTGGGTTTTCTGATTTTAGGGTTGGTTTTAATGTAGGGCATCCTCACACACTTAACTTAGCTTAGGTTTAGTGAAAAGACAAGAGAATGGGAGTCTACTCAGGAAAGTGAAAGAACTATAGGAGGTAAAGGATACTATGTCGATGGGATAGTAGCCAAGCAGGCCCATTTAGATAGCCTCATTAAGAGAATAGAAGCCCTTGTCCCTAAAGCACATGCCCCAGTCCACCAAGTCCAAAATCATGTCTCTATGTGCAATTGGTGTCACTCCCCTGGAGATGTAATGGAAGAATGCCCCAACAGTTCTGGGGGCAATGAAAGTGTTAATGCTCTTTACCCGAACAACCCGTTTAGCAACACTTACAATCCAGGGTAGAGAAATCACCTTAATTTCTCATGGAGCCAAGGGAATCAAGGAGGTCCATTCAAATTTCACAACCAAGGGTAGCCTAGTCCCCAGAGGCCCAATTTTACACCACTACCTAATTCTTTCCCTCGGCCTAATCTAGGTCTTCAGTCAAATTTTGCTAGGCCCCCTCTCCAAGCACCTTATCAACAACCCCTGGGGTTTACATCTACTGGAAAGGTGGCAAGAATTAGTGAGCTAGAGAAAAGCATGGCCCTTCTCATGACAAGCCACAATAATATGGAGAGGCAACTCACCCAAGTTGTCACAATCATGTATGAGAAGGAGAAATGAAAATTACCTAGTTAGCTAGAGCCGAATCCTAGACATCAAGTGCTGACTCCACAAGGGCTACTTGCTCCTCAGCTTAATTTTGTACAAAGTCAACAACATCAAGGGCCCTCAAACCAGTGTAATGTGGTATATGCCCTACGGAATGGCCGAGAGTATCTATGGAATGGTACCACTCATTCTTCACCATCAAATCTTTCTGTTGACCCTCCGACTATCGAGGCTACTATTGTGCTTCCCATTTAGGTTCGCCAGATGGACCTAAAGAGATTAAGGATGATTTGGTGGAAGCCATAAAAAATGATTCTATTAATGAGAAAACTTCTGACAGTGTTTATGTTCCTTCTGTCCCCTATCCTAATCGTTTGATGAATAAGAAGAAAACAACTTCAATGAAAAAAAATTTAAAAGTCTTTAAGAAGGTAGAGGTAAACATCCCTCTTTTGGATGTCATAACTCAAATCCCAGCCTATGCCAAAGTCCTCAAAGACTTATACACTCACAAGCGTACCACAAGTGTGCCCAAAAAGGCATTCTTAGCAGCTAATATCAGTTCAATGATCACACAACCTGTAGTAGCCAAGTATAAGGATCCCGGGTGTCCCACCATCTCTTGTGTCATTGGCAACACTCGTATTGATCATGCCTTACTTGACCTTGGTGAAAGTGTGAACCTTCTACCTTATCATGTTTATCAACAACTTGTATTAGGAGATTTGAAAGCTACAGGGACCACTCTCCAGTTGGCCAACCTTTCTGTAAAGATTCCGAAAGGGATGGTCAAAGATGTGCTACTTATGGTAGGAGAATTTATTTTCCCAGTCGATTTTATTGTTTTGGACACCAAACCCTTGGTGTGGCTATTGGGATAAGATCCCTATCATTCTTGGAAGATCATTTCTGGCTGCCAGCAATGCATTAATCAATTACTGAAATGGTCTACTAAGGATATCTTTTGGCAACCACACTATGGAGTTCAACATGTATAGGTTGGGCAAGCAACCCACAATTTCATCTGATGATATTGATGAAGAGGTCAATATGCTTAAGGATTTTTTTGATGATATTGTTAAAACTTTTGATATTGACTTTGATTCAGATTTCCAAGAGTGTATGGAAGAATTAGAGGATGATACTGAAAATTTCTTCTCTGATGTTTGGAGCCTTCATACACCCATGGAGACCATTGGTCCTCTATCAAATTCTTTTCCTAAACCCTCAATTGTTGAGCCCCCTAAGCTTGATTTGAAAGAATTGCCTTCTAACTTAAGGTATGCCTTCTTAGGAGAAGATCAAACTCTACCAGTTATTATCGCCTCAGATTTAACTTCAAGTCAAGAGGAAGAGTTGATCAAAGTTTTAAAAGAAAATAAGGAAGCCTTAGGTTGGACCATGGCAGGCATTATATAAATTTTCCCCTCAATCATTCAACATTATATTCACCTCATGGAGGATTCAAAACCTTCTAAGGAACCACAAAGAAGGCTAATCCAATGATGCAAGAAGCGATCAAGAAAGAGATCCTAAAGTTCTTGGATCATGGTATCATCTACCCTATTTCTGATAGCGAGTGGGTAAGTCCAGTGCACGTGGTGCCAAAGAAGTCAGGGATCACAGTAGTCCAAAATACTGAAAATGAGTTGATCCCTACCAGTGTCCAAACAGGATGGAGTGTGTACAATGACTATAGGAAGTTAAATGCGGCAACTTGGAAAGACCACTTTCCTTTGCCTTTCATTGATCAAATATTATGGCGGTTAGCCAGACATGAGTATTATTGTTTCCTTGGTGGTTATTTCAACTATAACCAGATTCTCATTACCTTAGATGACCAACACAAGACCACCTTTACATGCAACTATGGAACCTTTGCTTATCGACGTATGCCTTTTGGTCTTTGTAATGTCCCTGCCACGTTCCAAAGATGCATGATTAGCATTTTCTCTAATATGGTGGAGCACTTTTTGGAAGTATTTATGGATGATTTTTCTATTCATGGCTCCTCATTTTCTAATTGTTTGCATCATCTTTCTGTAGTACTCAAACGATGTAAAACGACTAATTTAGTCCTCAATTGGGAGAAATGTCATTTCATGGTTACACAGGGCATAGTGTTGGGTCATATCATTTCCAAAGAAGGGATCAAGGTCGATAGAGCTAAGGTGGATTTAATTTCTAATTTACCACCTCCCAAGTCAGTTAAGGATGTTCGTTCCTTCTTAGGTCATGAAGGGTTCTATCGTCAGTTCATCAAAAACTTCAGTCACATGGTTAAACCTCTCACCAATTTTTTGGCTAAAGAGCAACCCTTCGAATTTCTAGTGAATGTCGCATGTGCTTTGAGCAATTAAAGAAGGTGTTGACTACAACCCCCATTATTCAAGCTCCCTTATGGACTGAGCCCTTTGAATTAATGTGTGATGCATCTGATTTTGCTGTAGGGGCAGTCTTAGGGCAGAGAGTTAATAAACTTCCTCGTATTATCTATTATGCTAGTAGAACTCTCAATGATGCACAGCTGAACTACATCACAACTGAAAAAGAATTTTTAGCTATTGTATTTGCATTAGAAAAGTTTCATGCATATCTGATAGGTTCTCATGTAATTATTTACACTGACCATGCAGTTATCAAATACCTTATTCAGAAAAAGGATGCCAAAGCACGTCTTATCAGATGGGTTTTGCTTTTGCAGGAATTTGAATTAGAAATTAAGGATAAGAAAGGCAGTGAAAATTTGGTTGTAGACCATTTGTCCCGGTTACCTAATTCTTTGACTATGAATACTCTAGTTAATGAGTATTTTCCCGATGAGCAACTCTTTGCAACATCTAGTGAACCTTGGTTTACAGATATTATAAATATTTTAGTTACAAACAAGACTTTGGATCATTAGTCTTCCCAAGAGAAGTATCATTTTTACTCACAGGTTAAGTATTTCTTTTGGGATGATCCTTACCTTTTTGAATCATACCCTGACCAAATTATCCGAAGATGTATCCCTGATCATGAGCACCATTCTATTCTTTCCTTTTGTCATGATCAGGCTTATGGCGGCCATTTTGGGCCTACTAAGACTACAGCCAAGGTATTACAATGTGGATTTTATTGGCCCAGTCTCTTCAAGGATGCCTTTGCTTATTGTAAGGCTTGTCCTTCTTGTCAGTCTTTAGGAAAAATTAGTAGAAGGAATATGATGCCTCTCAACCCAATCCTCGTGGTTGAGGTTTTTGATGTTTGAGAAATAGATTTTATGGGCCCCTTCCCTAAGTCATGTGGATATGAATATATTTTGTTGGCTGTGGACTATGTGTCCAAATAGATTGAGGCTGGTGCTTGTAAGACCAATGACCATAAGGTGGTCATTCAATTCTTAAGGGAAAATATTTTTCCCAATTTGGTACCCCTAGAGCTATCATTAGTGATAGGGGAAAGCACTTTTGTAATAAGCCTTTTGAGGCCTTAGTGAAGAAGTATGGGATTACCCATAAGTTGGCTACCCCATACCACCCCCAAACCAGTGGGCAGGTAGAAGTGTCCAACAGACAGATCAAGTAAATCAACAGACAGATCAAGTAAATTCTAGAGAATACAGTTAACCCAAATCGAAAGGATTTGTCTAACCGTATGTTAGATGCTTTGTAGTTGTATAGGACTGCTTACAAGACCATACTTGGTCAATCCCCATACCGGGTGGAGTCAGCAGCCTACCTAGGACAAGCGGGCGCTGATTGGTGGGTTCGATCATTCCCAAGCACCCACCAATCAGAACCAAAATTTTAATGTTCTCTTTTATTCTTCATCCCACCTTGGAAAAACCACCACGAGTCAATTCGATCGCATTTCTTATAAATCTAAGGCTCCAAATCATGATTCCAAAGTTTTAAGCGTGGATCTTAACTCTTTGCTCAAGAATCACCTCAACACCCCAAATCTTCCCTTTAGCTCAAGAGATCAACAAATACTTCACAAATCTTGTAAGTCTTCCTCTAAATCCTTTATAAAAAATATGTAGAACCTTTATTAAACCTTAGATTCACATTCATGAGAGATCATAACAAGGTCTAAAGGATTGCTACCTAAATCAAAGGGTTTCACTTAGGGTTTCACAATGGTTTAAAGAATATGGACTTTACTCACCGCAAATTATAGATCACAAGATGAGGGTCACTAATCCAGTGTCAGATTCAAGAGATCTGACCCCGACGACGCACAATGATCATCTTCTTCCCCATTTCCTTCCTCCTTCCTCCTTCCTCTCTCCTCTTTCTTCTTTTTCTCTCTCTTCCTTACTTTTCTCACCCACCTTGTAAACAATAAATGAGATGAAAAAATGTAATAAATTCTATTTATAGTGGGGTCAAAATATCTAATGACCAAAGTGGTAGGTCACATTAGTGGGTCCGACCCACCTATGATCACCCACCAGTCGACCAATATTTAGCCCAAACATTGGGAATTTTGACGGGGCTTGGCCCCAATACGTATTTTACTCTCTGTAATCGATCAACACATGTACTTAACATAAAATACGGCTACGTACCTTATTGTGTGGACATGGCTCCGTGATACTTGTAGGTGCATGGCTCAGGTACGCAGACTTCACTAGGCACTGACTCCAACTCATCTGGCCAACCTGAGTTCTAAGTCACCCTTGCCATCATGTTCCATAAGGCACTTGAATTGGCTCGCTCGGGTTCAGGTCCTGCAAGACCAAACCGAACCAATCGGGAAATTATACCGGGTTTAGAAAGTAGGGTATCACATTTACCCCCCCCCCTTTTTAAAAATTTCATCCTCGAAATTATGCTAGGATACTTGGCTTAGATGTCATCTCCTTTTTACCAAGATGCTTCCTCAAGCGAATGATTAGCCCATCGAACTTTCACAAAGGAGATAGAGCGATTGCGAAGAGTCTTTATCTTTAGGTCTAAAATTTCAGTGGGTTGTTCTTCATAGGTCATATCAGCTTCTAAATATTTAGGTTCCATGGGCAGCACATGTGATGGATCATGGATGTGCCACTTCAGCATAAACATGGAACACGTTGTGAATATTACTGAGAGAAGGTGGAAGAGCTAACATATATGCTACAAAGCCAACTCGAGCCAAGATTTCAAATGGGCCAATATATCTCGGACTTAGTTTGCCCCTCCAATGGAATCTTTGCAACCCTTTGGTAGGAGAGATTTTGAAGAATACCTTCTCCCCCTTTTGAAATACAATATCTTTCCTGCAATTATCTGCATAGCTCTTTTGGTGTGATTGGGTTGCTCTAATTCTTTCTTGAATGACGTCGACCTTGTCACACGTCATCTACTCTGGCCCAAGCATCCGTCGCTCACCTACTTCATCCCAATATAAGGGTGTTCTACACTTTTTGCCATATAATGCCTCATATGGGGCCATCCTAATTGTGGCTTGATTGCTATTATTATAAACATACTCTATAAGAGGTATGTATTCTTCCCAACTACCATTAATTTCCATTGCACAGGCCCTGAGCATGTCTTTCAGTGTTTGTATGGTATATTCTGATTGCCCATTGGTCTGTGGATGAACAGCAGTACTCAAGTACACTTGTGTTCCCAAGGCTTGCTGGAGACTCTTCCAGAATCTTGATGTGAATCTCGGGTCTCTGTCTAACACAATGCTTACTGGTACTCCATGTAAACGGACTATATTATCTATATAAAGTTAGGCTAACTTATCCATAGAGTAATTGGTCTTGATCGGGATAAAATGAGAGGTCTTGGTAAGCCTATCAACTACCACCCAAATTGCATCCATTCCCTTGGGTGTACGAGGTAGCCCTGTCACAAAGACTATGGTGATTTTGTCCCATTTTCACTCCGGTACGGGGAGTGGCTGAAGAGTGCCATATGGGTGCCTTTCTGCCTTGGCCTTCTGACAAACAAGACATTATGCTACATACAAGGCAATAGTAGTCTTCATTGTTGGCCTCCAATAGCTTTGTTTAAGATCTTTATACATCTTTGTACTTCCAAGATGAAGTGAGTACTCAGAACTGTGTGCTTCCTTCACAATCTTATCCTATACCTCCATGTCATCAGGTACACATAATCTATCTCAAAATAGCAACACCCTGTCATTGGCTATTGTGAAGTCAAGGTCATTCATTGCCTGCTCTTGAATTTTCAGCCTAATCCTTTGTAGTTCAGGATCCAAAGATTGTTTTGCCATCACCTCTTGTCTGATGGATGGGTGTGCCTGTAAGGCTGACAAAGATATAGTCAATTGCTTAACATCATCTGACTGATGTTCAAGCTCCAATGTTGCTCCCTCATATAGAAGAATTTCATCCATCAATATCGCCTCCTTTATCAATTGTGGACTGACAGCTAAGTATGAAAGTGATACAATCTGAGCCTTCTGACTTAGTGCATCAGTCACCACATTAGCCTTACGTAGGTGATACTAAATATCACTATCATAGTCCTTCATAAGCTCGAGCCATCTTCTCTACCTCATATTTAAATCTCGTTGGGTGAAGAAGTACTTAAGGCTTTTGTGATCACTGTATATTTCACACTTCTGCCCATACAGGGAATGACGTTAGATCTTCAAAGCAAATATGACTGCTACCAGTTCTAAATCATGAGTGGGGTAGTTCTTCTTATACTCCTTGAGTTGCTTGGATGCATATGCTACCACCTTACCGTGTTACATAAGAACACAACCCAACCCTATCTTGGATGCATCAATATGGACTATCATCCCACCTGTACCATTTGGAATGGTTAATACAGAAGCTGACACTAACCATTTCTTCAACTCTTGGAGGTTATTTTCATATTCTTCTGACCACTCAAACTTTAAACCTTTCTTGGTCAACTCAGTCATCAATGCTGAAATTTATGAAAAGTTTTCAATAAAGCGCCAGTAGTAGCCCGCTAAGCCCAAGAAGTTTCGGATCTCTAATACATTCTTGGGTGCTTCCCATTCTACTACAGCTTTTACTTTGTATGGGTCCACTTCGATCCCATTCTCAGACACCAAGTGTCCTAGAAAGCCAACTTGCTTGGGCCAAAATTTGCATTTGCTAAGTTTGGCATATAATTGTTGCTCTCTTAGTCTCTGTAGTATCATTCTCAGGTGTTTTTCATGTTCTTCTTCCGACTTCGAGTAAATCAAGATGTAATCAATGAAAACACTAGCCTACGTATCAAGGACATCATGAAATACCCGATTCATTAAATCCATAAAAGCAGTAGATGCATTGGTTAGCCCGAAAGATAGCACTAGGAATTCATAATGACCATATCGAGTTTAAAAACTATCTTTGACATATTACGTCTCTTTATCTTGAGCTGGTAATAACCCGATCTGAAATTAATCTTTGAAAACACTCTAGCACCTTGTAGTTGATCAAATTGGTCATCGATGCACGGCAACGGATACTGGTTCTTAATGGTTAACTTGCTCAGTTCTCTATAATTGATGCACATACGCAGACTACCATCCTTTTTCTTAACAAATAGGGCTGGTGCACCCCAAGGTGAGACACTTAGGCATATAAACCCCTTTTTCAACAAATCTTGCAATTGTATTTATAACTCTTTTTATTCGTCTGGTTCCATCCTATATGGAACCTTAGACAGTGGGACAGCTTCAGGAATTAAATCAATGGCAAACTCTAGCTCTCTGTTAGGCGGTAGCGGGGTTAGATCATCAGGAAAGACATCATGGAATTCTTTGACTGCCTCCAATTCATCCAGCGGAATAACCTCGCATCCACATCTAGTACTGATGCAAGGTAGCCCTGACATCCATCTTCTAATAACTTCACCGCCTACAAGGTAGAGATAATAGTCTTTCTAGGCCGCTTTGATCTTTCAACTTGATACATAAGTTCTTCTCCATTATCATCCAACACCTTGACTTGTTTCTTGGCACACATCACATTTGCTCAATGAGCCGACAACCAATCCAAGCCCAAAATGATGTCAAGATTGTGCATATTGAACTTGATAAGTTGGGCATCTACCTTCTTTCCATTAATTTCAATTGAACACAACCCACACACTTCTTTGAACTATTCTACCGTGCCCGTAGGAGTGCTAACCACTAACTTGCATTCTAAGGTCTTAGTTGGCACATCAAGTTTCTTAGCAAATCTCTTAGATAGAAATGAATGTGAAGCTCCAGAATCGAATAAGACATATGCAAGTATACCTGATACAGATAAGACACTTAGCATTGCATTGCATATAAATATAACAAGTTACTCAATTTTAATCACAAAGTCTTTTAATTAAAGTGTACCTACTACTAATTTAGTACTAGCTTCGGCCTCTTCAGATGTTAGGGCATACATCCTTCCCTAAGGCTGGTTTCCATGAGTCAATGCAGGTCTATAAATAGGGGTTGAATAGATGGGGCCGCTGCTGGGTACTGGTAATCCTTGGTGAAGTACCCGTATGAATGATAATTAAAACATTGGCTTGGCAATGTCTGAACCAGAGCGGGAGCTCTCTATACTGATCCTGGTGCAGCTGGAGGATGAGGGGATCTCAGAGCCATAGGCACCACACTAGTGTTACGGCAGAAAGATGTAGTGCCCGGTCCACTAGCGGGTCGGGAAGGATAACCTAAAGGCCTATAGGGCTACCTATAGGTAGGACCATAGGAATATGATCCATGAAAGCTCTTACTCGGGCTACCCGAATCAGGATATGGGTTTGCCCTCTTTCACACTCCCAGTGTAAGGGATGGCTCTCCCTTCTACTTATCTTCTATTGTCTTAGGTTTTTGCATGATCTATGCATATTCAATTAAGTCCAATACCTCCAGCACTATACCAATAAATTTCTTCAGTCCCTTCAAAAATTTCTGGGCTTTTTCCTCAGCTGTCCTCAGATAGCGAGGAGAAAAATAAAATAAGATTTCAAACTGTTGCTAATACTTTAGAACAGTCTTGCTTCCCTGAGTTAGAGCCATAAAATCTGCTTCCATGTAGTCTCTAAAGCTCTTTAGATAGTAATTTGATAAGAACAATTCTTTGAATTATTCCCAAGTAGGCTATGGGTGAGTTGCCATCAATATAGGCTTGGAAGCTTTCCATCAAGAATCAGCTTCATTTCTAAGTGCAACCCTATGAATATAAGCTTTTGTGCCTCTGTGCACTCTATAATATCAAATACTTTCTCCAATTCTTGGATCCATCGATCCGGTTCCAATCGGTCATTACCCACCTTGGTGAAGATGAGTGGTATATACTTCTTAAAAGATTCCACCACCTTTGCTATAGTGGTAGCTGCTGGATGATAAGGTGGATAGTAAGGATAGGGTGGAGGCATCATAAATGGCGGAGTGCCATATGGTGGAACCGGGGGAGTACCTCCCAGTTGATCTAGAGGTGTAACCTCGGGCGATGTTCCTCCAAGTTGTATTCCAACACCTGAACCCACTGGAGGGTCTTGTAGAGTAACCCTCTAGGAGGTTGGCCCTGTGGTGCCGAGTTTTAGCATTACAGCATAACATCCATAAAGGTTTGTTGATGCTGAAGCAACTGCTGCTGAAAGGCCCCTTGCTACTGTTGTACAAGGGTCGCCATATCACCAGGAGTGATGACATGTCGGGGACCTAGAATTCGTTCACGGGTGGGTTACCCTGAACATGCTCCTGATCATGCTCCACTTGTGGTGGTGGATGTGAGGATTGCCCCATGGGTAGAGGACTACAAGAAATAGGTGGTTGACCACGAGGGGTACCACAAGCACGACCACTGGATCTGGTGCGTACCACAGTGTTCTGTACCTGGATTATTCCAAAATATAAGCACTGATTGAGTGCCATGACATTTGTAAATATATTCACAATCAAATGCATTTTATATCATAGGCTACGTTGGTGCACCACATCACATGACCAAGCACATCCACATTTAATTATCAACACATAGTTCGGTCTCAGGATGATGCTCAACTATATAGCAAAACACCCCATTGGTGTTTAATCGATGCCCAATAAGCGCAGAACACAAAATATTTCAAACATATGCCATTCTGGCCTTGGTATTCAAATCGGCGGGCAAGACCAGCGAGCAAGGCTAGGTAGGGTCCTGCCAGTCTCGTTCGAGACTATTTTTAAAGGGGTTTTTAAAACCCTTTTCCCCACTCTCTCTTTCTTCTCCCTAACTCAGAGCAAGGTGATTTGGGTGTCCTATCTGACGCTTCAACTCATGATTCTACTCAACAAATCGCCGTTTCAACTCCACTTCATCCCCTCATTCTACAAGTAAGTTCTCTTTCAGCCTTTTTCCCTTTGAGAATGATGTTTTTAGTGTTCTTTCATGGTAGAATCTTAGATCTCCTCTTTTGTTCTATTTTCTCCCATAGAATGTTTGTTTCTTGACAATGTGATGACTCATTGATGCTTTTCATGGTTTATTGGCTTTGATTGATCGATTATAGAGAGGAAATCTCAATTTCTTGCCCTAATTTCTCTATTTTAGGGTTTTTCTTCTCATTTTTTTCTTCTCTTGCAAATGTATGGTTCAAACACCATTCTTCACTCTCAATGCATGCACATATTAGTAGGGTAATCATCTCCATTTGCCTGTGTATAGGTTTTCTCTCTTTTGGTATACATAACCCCATTTATTATCAATTCCTTGGAAATTTTGGGGGTTTTCTTCATTTCTTTAATTTTCTCTTATGAATAAAAATATCATTATGCCCATCCTCTATCAATGGCTTGTGAAATAGTTTGAATAATTTCATTTTAGGGATAGTAAATTTTCCTTCATGGTTGTCTCACTTTCTCATGTACAAACTCCATTTTCTTCAATTTATAATGTTTGGAGATCCAATTCCTTTTCCTTCCATTTTGTGTAACTATTGCCATCATCATGCTTACTATTTCCTATTCAACTGCATTTGGCATTAAGTAAGTTCTCACACCCATCCATTTCTTTATCACAAAATTTTCATTTCCTTACAAGTTCATTCAATTTATTTCATTGCATTTTCGTATTTATCCCTACACTTCGGGGTTCTATTATCCATGTCATTTCTCATAAGGTTCATCTCACCCTCCATTTTAAAATACTGCTATCACATTCTTTTCATATCTTTATTCATTTGTACTTACCCACTTCATTTGTGTTGTCAGGATGTCATCTAGGAAGAGCAAAGAGGCTGCCTCCTCCTCTAAAAGGAGGAAGACCACTACCTCCCGGGGGAGGAATACTACCCCTGGTTCCTCTTCCTCACTGGCCCGGTGTAGACACCCAATTTTGTCACCCTCCTCTGGCTATGATGAAATATGGATCTTGGACGCGACTTTTGACTTTCGACCAACAGAGATGTTGATGGAAACATTCCCCTACCCAAAACCCTGAAAATCCCCGTGCAGGAGAGAAGAAGGTTTAATTTTAATTTTTCATATATGAAGGAATCTGGTCAAGATGACCATACAGATGAATAGTGCTCAAACATATGATTCTGAGCCAAAATCAGACCGACGGATCTCCGGCAATCATTCCCAAAAAATCATATTTTTTCACGCGTATGTCACGCCTTCCCCCACAAATGCCGCGTGCACGGATAGTCCCACTGGAAACCTAGAAAAATCCCTCACCTTACCCAAACACCCTATAATTCATCCCCTACCTACACAGATAACCCCAAAAAACTCCCGGCCCTAAAACCCTAGAAATCCCCACGCGGGAGGGAAGAGGTCCAATTTTGAATTTTTATATATGAAGGAATCCGATCAAGATGACTGTACAGATGGATAGTGCTCAAAAATATGATTCCGATGATATATGCTATGCCAAAATCAGACCGATGGATCTCCTACAATCATTCTTAAAAAGTCACGTTTTCGCGCACACTAGCCCAGCCCGGCCACCCAACCAGCCGGCCTAGCCAAGCCAACCAGCCCAGCCTGGCTGCACACCTATGCATGGCCCTACCGCACGCTATGCATAGATTTAATACACGCTATGCGTGGGCTACCGCACAGAGTGTAGTGGGTGCACGACCCTGTTCATAACCGCACATCGTGCACACTGTGCTCGCACATCATGCACACCTAGTCCGCACACCATGCACACTGTGTCCACACACCTTGCACACATGGCCCGCACACCGTGCACATTGCTCGCATACCATGCACACTATGCCCACACATCGTGCACATTACCCGCACACCCATGCACTCGTTTTTCCATAAATTACCTTTTAATGGAAAAACTTTCTTTCTCCTCCTGCTTTTCTAAAAACTACCTTTTCTGAACTTTCTCTCCCCTCCTGCTTTTTTGAAAATCACCTTTTTCCAAGATAAAATTTCTCTCCTCCCATTTTTTCTGAAAACCCCCTTTTAACCACTAGACAAAAGCCCTCCCCACCCATTTTTTCCTTCAACCCCCCTTTTTACCCATTGGACAAAAATCCTATCTCTTCACTTTGGGCAAGAACCCCCCTTTCGTCCACTGGATAAAGGGATTCCCCCTCTCCTACTTGGTTGAAAAAAAAAACTATAAATACCCCCCACTCCTTTAGAAAAAAGACACCAACAAACACCTGAATCCCCTTTCAGAGTGAAATTTTCCTCCCCTCCCCCCTCTTGATTTTCTTCTGATCTTCAGAGCAATCTTCATCAAGATCTGAAAAGTCATTCGGATCTTCGAAGCGTTCTTCAGGATCTTAAAGATCTTCAATCCAAATTCCTAGTTAGATCTAGTTTTAGCCAAAAATATATTAGGGATATGCCCACACTCCTATAGTTGGTTTTGATGATAACAAACATATAAAGGTATGTCGCAATTTTCCTTTAAGTATTGTTTTGTAGAGACTTCATATCAAAGATCGAATTTGGTGAATGAAAGGAAGAAATGAAGATTGAAGTCATCAAATAAAGAGTATCAACAAGTTGGCATCAATGCTTGAAGAAAATATCATAAGAATTTAAGCTTCAAGATGTCAAGACATGAAGCTTAAAGACATGGAATTGCAAACAAGAAGATAAGAAGATAAAGTGCCAAAGAGTGGAAGGTTCAAGTGAAGAAGAAGACCACTAGGATAGATTGGTCATTTTTAATGTAATTTGTAATTTCCACATACATATATGCACTCACCACATGCATGTGCATTGCATCATACTAGAATGACCATAGAGCATACCTTGACCAAGTATGGAAAGTCTCTAAGTGGTGAGGAATATATTAGGAAAAATGTGTTATAGTGAAATTCTGTGAAAACCACATTAATCTAACTCAAGGGTATTTTAGGTAATCTTAAAGTCCGTATCAAGAGATGAAACCTTCATAGAAGTTGTATGAAATTGAGTTTTGATTCCAACGCAACTAATCTCAAGTCAATCCAAAGTTGGATCAAAAAGTTATGGTCAAAATACTGACGACTAGTTACTATGACAGCATTTTGTCAAAATAGTCTGTCATGTTGGAGGTCTACCGGCTAAAAGCCCCGGTCGACCGGAACTGTTCGAGACCATAGCTGGTCGACCGGTAGAAAGTCCTGGTCAACCGGTGACTGCCTGAAAGTGCCCCAACAGCTATATTTTGCCTCAACGGCTCTTAGCGGTCGACCGGTGGACCCAGAATATGACCGTTTAATGAGATTTACTGCCTAAAATGCTCTCCTAAGCTCACCTATAAATACCTCTAATACTACTCATTAATTAAAAATAAATCCCAACTTTAGAGAAGCATTATTTGAGCATTAGAAGTGAGAATTGGTCTACACCATCTCTTGAGTTCAAGTTCTTCATTTTACATTCAAGAGGAACTCAAGACCATCTACAAGTCTTCATCTACATCTTGGCATTTACATGACAAGCATAAAGAAGACTTCAAAAGGTGCATTCATTCTATCATCATTGCATATTTCATTTGCACCACACCGGAGGTAATCCTCTTTTATTCCACTTCTCTATTTTCTATTTTACATTAAGTCTAGACTGTAGTTAGGCTTATGTAAGGACTCTCTCATCCTTAAGAGATTGTAAGGATTCTCTTATCCTTAAAAGAGTGTAAGGTGCTTCTCTACCTTAAAGGAGATTGTAAGGTGCCCCTCTACTTGCAAAGGAGATTATAAAGGTGCCTCTCTGCTTGTAAAGGGGATTTGTAAGGATACTCTTATCCGTGAAAAAGATTGTAAAGGTTTTCTTCCCTACCTATCATACTGAAAGGGAGATCTAGTGGAATACCTTACAAGAGGATACTTGTAGGGAGTGGACTAGACTCAGATTGAGTCGAACCACTATAAATATTGTGTTTTGTGATTGTGCCTATTTTATTTATTCCGTATTGTTTTTAACTTGCAATCACACTTGGGACCTATACATAAAAAAGAGTTAAAATTTCCACTAGTATTACCTATTTACACCCCCTCTAGGTTATTTCAAAATAGTATGTTTTTGAGCCCACTCCCTTGAGTGTTTTGAGTGTTCTTGAGTGATCTTGAATGTTCTTGAGCGTTCTTGAATGTTCTTGAGCATTCTTGAGATAGAAACCCCCCCTTTTTTTGAGGTCCTTCGGGTCTACGAAGAGATCTTTGTTAAGATCTGAAACTCTATTCGGATCTTCAAAGTGTTCTTTGGGACTTTGGAGTTCTTCAATCCATTTTTAGGTTAACCCATTTCTTTTTCAAAAATAGTCTTTCCTAGCCGAACCTCTGTCCAAGTGTCCCTGGAATCTTTCCAGGAATAGCCATTCCCAGCGGAAGCTTTCCCAAAGTGCCACCTCAGACTAGCTCTCCTTTAGCCTATCCCCAACGGAAGCTCTGCTTGAGTGCCACCTCATCCCAAGCCAAGAAATAGTCATTCCCAGTGGAAGCTCTGCCACAGTACCACCTCATCCTAAGCCCAAAAATAGCCTTTCCTAGTCAAACCTCTGTCCGAGTGTCCTCGAAATCTTTTCAAAAATAACCATTCCCAGTGGAAGCTCTGTCGAAGTGACACCTTAGCCTAGCCCTCCCTTAGCCTATCCCAAGCAGAAGCTCTACTAGAGTGCCACCTCATCCCAAGCCCAAAAATAGCTTTCCCTAATCGAAGCTCTGTCTGAATCTAAATCCAAAAGCGATCGTTCCTAGCCAGAACTCTGTTCAAATACCATCACAATTAGCATCTCTCAAGAAAAGAAGTTGCAGGTCAAGACCATCTTCCCCTGAGCCAAGAGAATCTAAAAAACAGTCTGAGCAGGTACCAATCAGAGGCCTACCCCTCTTGACCCAAAATAGGGGTTAAATTCAAGTATAATCTCTCCCCTCATTCAAGCATAATGTAGACATCTAATAAGCCTTATTTTAGTGTATATAATAGTTTGAATTCAATTAATGTATATATGTGTGATAACTTAGCCATATATGTGGAATAATAATAATTGTGAAAAATGTTTGTTCTCAAGCATCTAGCAAGAAGACCGATTGAATCGGGTAGATTGGGTGCTTAACACCTTCCCAACTCTGTAACCTGACACTTACCCCAAATCTCTGGACCAGACCAAATTTTGGGCCCTTTTCTCAGGAATTGGGCCCACCCCCAGGTCCTAGGCCTATAACCCTAAGTGACGACTCTAAATGCCATTTGCATGATCCTGATCCCCGAATTGGACCATCATTAAAGGCCCTGTCTCAAATGATAAATTTCACACTCTTGTAAAATAGGCCTCCACGTATCTCTGAGCAGCGATACAGTGGTGTGGGGCCCATAAGCAAAGCACACATGACTCAAGCCACCTTCCCCCTCGCCACGAAGGTGAAGGCAGAGAGAGGAGAGAGGATGGAGATCCATCTCCAGCCGCTACCCTCACAGTGGTGACTCCACTGGGGACAAATGTCAAGCTTCCAATACTAGATGCTACCTTTAAATGCAAGAACATTTTCCACCACATTTGTTTGAAAATGTGTTTGGATAACACCATATTTGTAATTGTATTCGCTAACCGCATCATGCATCATGCTTGAAGTGAAATCATTTGGCGAAGGACTCCCTGTCATGCTCACACCCTTGGGGAGGTCAGCGCATGTCATGGAGATTACTTTGAGAGAAAATGATACCCACTTCCTATACAAGAATGAAAGGTATCGTCAAATGACAAGGATATTGTATTTATGCCAACATCCTTGGGGAGGTCCGTGCACTTAGCTTTCTGAGATCGAATGCGTCATCAAACGGCTAGGATGTCTGTATTTGTGCCAGCACCCTTAGGAAGGTCTGAGCACTTTACGGCATTCTGAGATCGAATGATGGTTACCTTATATTACACTTTTGCACTCAATCACTCACGGTTCCACCAACCCGTAGCCAATTGCTTAATCTCATGTGTAGTCACGAGTAATGGGCAAGGAAGTCACCCCTTGATCTCGTATCTATTAGTATATCAAAAGGATCACGTACCTTGCGTATATAGATCCTGTCAAGGAAGCCTTATCGATCCTATTGCATCCACCGCATGCTCACATCATGTAGAAAATAGATGAAGAAGCTAGGAGCACCACAAGCTAATTGTAGAACTTGTTTGTGGTCTTGAAAAGGAATGTTCCTACACTATATTCTCGTCATAAAGAATGCTTTCCTAAAGTGGCTTTTGGATAAAAGGTGTCCCTCCTTAAGGAAAAAGTCCAAATGCATAACTCAGGGGCAATCCCGCTAGAGTCACGTCAAGTCCCGAGAAGTCCCTAGAAAATCAGGAGGAAGGACACCTAGTGGAAAAAGAGCAAGGAAAGCATGACTTTATTACATGGAATGTCTTATGGGAATATTCTCAATAAGCCATTTGTATGAATCTCTCACTTATGACATTGGGTGGACCAGGGGCATCGAACCCTATCCACCCCTATTATTAAGCGGACTAAATTTGGATGGATCATTGGTTGATAATCTAGTGAATGAGTGAAGAAGGGGCTGGGAATTCAAGAATCCTAAAATAAACCACTTTTGGTCCAGGCATAATTCCACATCTCAAGTATTCACAGCGGTCCCTTTGGATGCATCAGTGTAATCGATTGACCCTCCTAAATCCAGAATCACCTCCATCATCTCTTCAAGATTGTCTACTACTAGGTGATTATAGCCCAGTAAGCATGGAAACACCCGAACAGGCCAAGGTCTGTCCCATGGAGACCTTACTGACAGAGACGACTAAAGTCAAAAGAGGTATAGCTCAGATACTGCATACACTTCAGAACCCTCCCAGAGCTGATCTCAGGAATGAGCCGACACCAGCAACAGGAGATGTAGATCAGAATGGAGCTACAGGTCATCATGGGTATTCTTCCCGAGTCAACTCAAGGGAACTAGAGCATATCCGGCCAACCAGCCAAAGAGGATCTTCAGCTACTCGGTTGAATGGTTAACGATGGGCTTGTTCCAGGGTCCCTCCTCCCAAGGTAGTGATCGAAGATGAAGAAGAGGAATTTATAGCACACATTAGCTTTGAGCCTCTGGAGATGGAGAAAGAAAGGAAGCTCAAAGAGCAGTTAGAGAAGTTCGAGAACATGATTCGAGCAGGAAAAGGTTCAGAAGGCCAAGCAGTGGATTTTGAGGAAATGAGTTTCTTCTTTAGAGTGAGAATTCCAGAAAAATTTAAATGGCAGACTAATAGATTTGATGGGTTAGGAGACCCCAAGGCTCATCTCAAGGTCTTCCTCAGCATCGCCAAGTCATGGCAACTAGTAGATAACCAAATGGGGCAAGCCTTCATGTTAACCTTATCAGGACCAGCATTGAGATGGCTCACACAATTGGAGTCATCACAAACTTAGAATTAGGTGACGAAAGTGAAGGCCTTCACCAAATAGTACTCATACAATACTGAGGTGGATGTGAAATGTCGGGAGCTTGAGACATTGAGACAATAGCCTAAGGAAGGATTCACCACCTTCTAGATGAGATTCAGAGACAAGGCTGCCAAGATGGCAGATAGGCCTTCAGAAGCAAAGCAGGTAGAGATGTTAATAAAGAACTTGTCAAAGCCCTATTATGATGTTCTTTACTATTAGCATTTGCAAACTTTTGATGCCTTGATAGAATTCTGAGAGAATCCTAGTATCAAGGATCCTCCCAAGATGCAAGAAAGAACACCTGAGTCAGACAGGAAAAGGGTCCGGAGACTAATATGGTGAGTGTAGTTTAGTAGTCAATCTCACCAGCCACTACTTCACAGCCCTTCATAATACAAGCAGATGCACCCGCCCAGAAGGCTTCTTGCCCAAGAAGGTAGTTTTCTGATCTGGGAATGCCCATAATGACTGCATATGAGAAGTTAAAGAAGCAAGGATTTCTAGGGACAGTGGCTTCAAGAGTGATCAGCAACCCTCCTCCAGCTTGGTACAGGGATCATGAGTATTGCGCCTACCACACTCAGAAGGGGCATAATATTGAAAGATGTTTGGCTTTATAGTATGCAATTCAAGACTTGGTAGACAATGGAACCAGTGAGGTCAAGATCAAACAGCATCCCAATGTCATACCAACTTACTCCTTAATCATGTGAACAATTTGGATGAAGAAACTACGAAGAGTGACCCCACTCAACTCATTGTACCTAGAGCTTGGACGAATCATATGAATGCTCGTGCTTATAGGAAAATCATGAGTTAAAGGGCTGGAGTCATAAGAACCCCCAAAAGAAGAGAATCATTAGAGGAAGAGTCAGAAGATCGGTTGCCCCCTTTCCATCCCTCCTCATTAGAAGAATCCACCACACCGTATTACCAACCTCCGCCACATTATCAGCCTCTGCCATATTATCAACCTCCACCATATCATCAACCATCCCCCCACCATCAAAGTGGAGGAACCTCTTCATCCTATCACCCCCAATCTTTATATCCTACCTCTCACATTACATCATCTTCATACCATCCCACTTCATATCCCTTATCACCCTCATACCAATCCCATTCTCAAGGTTCGGTGTATAACCCAAAAGAAGGATGGATGGACTGGTACGATTGGAAGGATATGCTTGCACTACCAGATTCCACAAAGATGACTTCATCAACAGGGTCAGTAAATGCATTTGGGGAAGACCAGGAGGGTGATCCTACTTCTCTAATTCAGCCTGCTATAACTTCAGAAGACAATCCAGAGGTAATTAAAGAGATTACAGTTGATCTTCTCATAGCAGTAACCACATTGGCCATAGGGGAGCAAATCAAAGAATAGACTTTCTTAATCCACACAGGGAGTGACACAGATGATGATGAGTCAGGACTGGTTCAACTTTGAGTTGGTATTGATAGGAATAACCCTATGGAAATCTTTCGGTCCATACGCTCTGAATACTACGAGCATTTGGATGCTGGAGAATTTAATGGTCCTGAGGAATTTGATGACGAATTAAGTAGGAGTGAAATCAGCAAAGAAGAGGATGATGAGGATGACAATGAGGATAAAAATGAAGATGAGAAGGATGGATATGACTCTAAGGATGATGGGTATCCAGACTGGGATGACTACCAAGGACCTTGGTACAATGATTATGATGATGAGTCAAAATATTACTCACTAGAACATCTGACATGTTTCTCAGTCTATGCCATTGGCAATGATGACCTAATAGTTGATCCAACAAGTAGCATTTACCCTTCCCTATGCATGGAGGGAGATGATCCTACATCAGATTCAGAAAATGAGGGGGAATCTAGAGAGCCGATGCAAGTTTATATAGACGAACAGTTCTCCACATCTGAGTTGGAAGAAAAACTGTGTGAAGTGTATTCCAACACATTGAGGATGCAGGAAAGGGTAGAAGAAATTGATAAATTGTTAAGGGAAGTAACCGTCAATGATCTTTACTACCGGGAGCAATTGGATGATCTGGAGGAAATAGGACTAGATGACACAATCAAGAAGCTATGAGCTAGGGCGGTGGAAATTTGTGGAGGTCCTTGACTTCCCAACCTAAGCAGGGAAGGAGAATCAAAAGAAGATGATTCTATGGTGGGGATAATCACCCAAACCAACAGTGATGATGAAGATAGTTATCCCACCAAGATTATTGTGAAAAAACCAATCAATGTGATGGAAACTAGAAGTGGGAAGGACTACAAGGGCAAGTCTCTAGTAGTAGAGTAGCCAAGGGCTAATGAGGCCAGAACTAGTAGCGTAAAGAAAGAGCCAAAGAACCCAGTCTTGGCTCAACTCAAGAAATCCTAGGCAAATATCTCCATTTGAGGATTGTTGATGGCATCCCCTTCACACCGTGAAGCAGTCCTGAAGTCTCTCGCTAATGTACAAGTGTCGATCAAGATAAATCTGATGCACCTCGCATATATAGTAGGAGCAACATATGCAGTGCAGTCTCTGTTTTTCCCAGATTTTGAGCTTCCAAAGGAAATTAAACACAATCGGGCTCTCCACATTACAGTTGAATGCCTTGACAAAGTAATTCACCAGGTTCTTGTTGACAATGGGTCTACCTTGAATATACTACCATTGAGATCAGCAAAGAGTATTAGTGTCAACTTGGAAGAAATGAGGCCAACCACCCAAACCATAAGGGTATACGATAATACCAAGAGGAAGATCCTTGGCATCATTACCCTTGCTGTAAAGATTGGCCTGGTGAAGTTTGATGTTGATTTTTAAATCATTGATATACCGGCAGCTTTTAACATGCTCTTGGAAAGGCCTTGGTTGCATCCTACGAAGGTGGTGTCCTTTAGTCTCTATCAAAAAATGAAGTTCATTCATAAGGGGAAGGTGGTCTTAGTGGGCGGAGATCCTGAAGTGGTTAACCCTTTGGCCAACATTGAAAATGGGAAAGAACAAGACCAGGAAGTCCAACTAAGTGGCTTTGAAATAGACACCATTTGCACAGCCATTGCCAAAGAAGCTCCAAAGGAGAAAATCCCAACTAACTATAAAGCCATTTGGAGTCCACTAGCGAATCAGATGATGAAGAACATGCAGTATTTTCCTGGTATGGGACTGGGGAAATATCACTAATGAGTTCTAAAGCAACCTAGTTTGGCGGTGAACAAAGGAAAGAATAGTCTGGAGTACACTCCTCCAACTATCAAAGGGCAAAAAGTGTTGAGGATGACTAGGAAGACCTCTGTCACTTACTACCCTACTCGCAATGGGTACTTCGTGAAAGAAGGAGAGGATTTTTCGTTTTATGGAAGTGTGGAGCCGTGGTTTGATGAAAACACTGCCAAGATGCAACCAGGACTTAAAATTTTCTTCCAAGACGAGTTCGATTGGGTGACTCATGAAGTGGAACAACAGAAAATGCTAGTCAAAGAAGGTGACCAAGACAATTGCATCACTGGGATAGCAGAAATTACACTGATTGAGACTAGGTCATCCTCTAATGATCCTACAACATTGATCCAATCAAAGGAGGCACCTAGTCCTCGAGTTCTCATGAAGAGAGAATGGGAGAAGAAGATAAGGCTCACCTAGAGTCTGTCGCTTCCCATTGATTTGAAAGGTTTCATTTCTCTCTCCTACAAGAGCCAAGAGCCCAAGAGTTGCGTGAGCTCAAGCCCCATCCTTTCAGAGGAAGAAATGTGTATTTTAAACAGAGGAGAGCAGCACAGAGAATGATGGTTTGTATGTACTGTGCCCAAACCAATTACAATGGGAAGGCTCATAAAGGTGGTTAAAGATGTTACCGAGGTACCAGGATGGCATCCCTCAATAGGCTCGAAAATATAGACTTCATAGAAAAAGGATTGAGCAGTCTCCATCGATCTTCACCCCACATAAAGTTTGGTTTCGAGAGCATGAGATTGATCAGCTAGTGTTCATGAAGAAGCGAGCACCTATCCAAAGGAACCATGAAGCCACTAAGAAATAGCAGCAACTTTCTCAGAAGAAGAATAAGGCCCTTTGCCACATCTCCTCATCCATCAGACCTCTGAACCACTTTTGAACTGGACAAGCATTAGGAAAAACTTCAAGTTTGCTCATGCTATTGAGTTAACTAGCCTAATTACCCCGGATGAAAGCATCAAGCCAGTTATTGAGTCTGTAGTCGAATTTGTTGTTTGTGATTCTGTGTCAATCTCCCCTTTTGAGAAGAGTCCAGAGTCTTTGTATGACGAGTCTGTTACTCCTTCTTTTAGGAATGAAATTTTTGATTCCGAGGATGACTTGCCTCCTTTTCTCGATGATGATCTTAATAAATATCAAGAATTAATAAAATAATACAAACCAAAAAAATCCCATCCCATCCATGAGGATACTCGGGTTATTATTCTAGAAACCGATCAATGCCTTCAAGAGGTAAAAATCGGCACTACCTTTGATGAAAAAGAAGCAGAACGGATGAGTAACCTTCTGAAAGAATTCGCTGAGGTCTTTTCTTGGTCTTACTAGGATATGCTTGGTATCAAACCCAACATTGTGCAATATCGATTGCCAACTTACCCTTGGGCAAAGCCGGTAAAATAGAAGCTCTGAAGAATACGGCCAGAATGGAGTGAGAAGATCAGAGAAGAAGTTGTGAGGCAATGGAATGCGGGTTTCTTACAAGTGGTGAAGTATCCCCTATGGTTGGCCAATATTGTACCAGTACCAAAGAAAGATGGAAATGTACGAATGTGCATAGACTATTGAGATCTTAACAAAGTAAGCCCTAAAGATGACTTCCCATTACCTCACATTGATGTATTGGTGGATAATACAGTAGGGCATACTTTATTATCATTCATGGATGATTCTCGGGATACAACCAAATAAGCATGCACCCAAAAGATCATGAGAAAATAGCCTTCACCACTCTATGGGGAACCTATTGTTATAAGGTGATGCCTTTTGGATTGAAGAACGCCGGGGCAACCTATCAAAGAGTAGCCATGGACATATTGCATGACATGATGAACAAATATGTGGAAGTCGATGTGGACGATATGATAGTAAAGTCTAAAGATTAACAAGGGCATATTCCCGCACTAAGGCGATTCTTTGAAAGAATTAAGAAGTATCAACTGAAGTTGAACTCTCAGAAGTGTGTATTCGGGGCAACGACGGGAAATTTGTTAGGCTTCTTGGTGAGTGAAAGGCATTGAAGTCGACCCTATCAAGATCAAGGCAATTCAGGAAATGCCCATGCCTCGGACTAAGAAGCAAATATAAGGATTTCTGGGTCACATCTAATATATTAGCAGATTCATAGCTCAGTTGACCACAATCTGTGAACCAATTTTCAAGCTACTGAAGAAGGATCAGCCCACGGAATGGAATGACCAATGCCAACAAGCCTTAGACAAGATCAAGGAGTACCTTATGAACCCACTAGTATTGACACCGCCAGTGGAAGGAGAACCACTTCTATTGTACCTAGCCATGGGAGAGTATTCCATGGGCTCTTTGCTAGCACAGAAGGAAATGGAAAAGGGGGCAGAGCACGCCATATATTACCTCAGCAAGAAGTTTCTAGAATATGAGACTCAGTACACATCTTTGGAAAGAAGTTGTGCTGCGTTGATTTGGAAAACTAAAAGGTTACGACACTACATGGTTTCCTATCCCGTGCATTTGATCTCAAAGATGGATTCCATCAAATATCTCTTCGAGAAACCGGCCTTAACAAGAAGGATGGCCCATTGGTTGCTTTTACTAGCAGAGTTTGACATCACCTATTGTTGCTGCCAAAAATCTGTATGAGTTGATCCTGCACAAGCACAAAAGGCAGAGGCCCGGAGGTTTATCCGGTATTAGTCCTCCGACGCCCAAGTTAGAGATCAGCTGCACAGTTTTTCACAAGGGTAATGGTGTGGGTCTTTTTTTTTCTTACCTTTCTTCCTCCTCTCGGGCCCTCTTTTATAGTCCTTAGGGTTTAGGGTTTCTCTTTTTCTAGGAGGAGTCCTCCTCGAGTCCACCTCCTTTCCTTTTCGAGCCCTACCTGGATACGTCCTATCCCCTTCGTGGGGAATATTCTCTTCATGCGGTTGGTGCAGTAAGAATCCTTGCAGCCTCTATCAAGTGGGTGGCACATGTCCTTTCCTTAGATACCACGTGTTCTTACCCTACTAGGCAATCAATTTTGCTGTATCAGTAGCCCCCTTACTCCCATCAGGAGGCTCTTCCTGTGGGAGTAATCAAGTTTTTCGTCATTTTCTCTCATTCATGCGTCCCTTAGGCCTTATTCCTTCGGCTCTGGCTTTAGTTTTGCTTGCGACCGGGACCTTCAGTCAAGTATGCTCGAGCCTGACCTGAGCCCCCAACCGAGATAAGGACCCTCGATCAGATCCACTCAGCCTTGGCCTGAGCCCCTAACCGAGGTAAAGACCTTCGATCAGGTCCGCTCAGCCTCTGCCTGAGTACCCAGCTGACGTGAAGACCTTCGATCAGGTCCGCTCGGCCTTTACTTGAGCTCCCATCGAGGTAAGGACCTTCGGTCAGGTCTGCTCGGACTTTGCCTATGCTCCCAACCGAGGTAAGGACCTTCAGTCAGGTCCGCTCAGACTTTGTCTGAGCTCCCAACCGAGGTAAGGACCTTCGGTCAGGTCCGCTCATTCTTTGCCTGAGCTCTCAACCGAGGTAAGGACCTTCGGTCAGGTCCGCTCGGACTTTTCCTGAGCTCCCAACCGAGGTAAAGACCTTCAATCAGGTCTGCTTGGCCTTGTCCTGAGCTCCCAACCAAGGTAAGGACCTTTGATCAGGTCTACTCGGCCATTGCCTCAGATCCCAACCGAGGTAAGGACCTTCGATCAGGTCCGTTCGGCCATTGCCTGAGCCCCCAACCGAGGTAAGGACCTTCGATCAGGTCCGCTTGACTTTTTCCTGAGCCCTCAACTGAGGTAAGGACCTTCGGTCAGGTCCATTCAGCCTTTTCCTGAGCCCACAACCGAGGTAAAGACCTTCAGTGAGGTCCACTCGGCCTTGCCCTGAGCTCCCAACTGAGGTAAGGACCTTCAGTCAGGTCCGCTCGACCTTTGCCTGAGCCCCCAACAGAGGTAAGGACCTTCGGTCAAGTTCGCTCGGCCTTTGCTTGAGCCCACAACCGAGGTATAGACCTTCGATTAGGTCCGCTCGACCTTGGCCTGAGCTCCTAACCGAGGTAAGGACCTTCGGTCAGGTCCGCTCGGCCATTGCCTGAGATCCCAACCAAGGTAAGGACCTTAGGTCAGGTCCGCTCAGCCTTTTCCTGAGCCCCCAACCGAGGTAAGGACCTTTGGTCAGGTCCACTCGGCCTTTTCCTAAGCTCCCAACCGAGGTAAGGACCTTCGGTTAGGTCTGCCCCTGGCATAAATCTCGATGGGTGGGAATTGATGACGTGACGAGGCCATTAATGCTCGGGCAGTCGTATCGTTTTTTCTTCCATTTATAAAGTGTGGGGGTCCATTTGTGGGTCACTTTTGTTTTTCCCTCGGAGAGCCTTCCTTCGGTCTAGGTGTTCCTTTCGGAGAGCTTCCCCTCGGTCTCAGCTTCCTTTTCCTTTAGCGCTTCGTCTTCACCAAAAGTAAGTACGATGTCTTGTTTGTCTAGGTGCAGTCCCTCGTCCTCTGAGGGGACAATGTCTAACCATAGGTATCGGAGTTTAGGGGGTCCGAGGGATGTCCTTGGACTCTTCCCCCGATTCACCCTCTACTCGTGACTCATCGTCCGTGGCCTCGCCGTCTGGGTCCGAGGGTGGCTCAAACGGTGAGGGATTCAGGGAGAGGGAGCTTGAATCCCGTGCCCAGACCTAGGACCCCCTTGAGGTGGAGGCTCCCCACATCATTTCCACCATGGATGAGCTAGAACTGGGGGAGCTAAGGGCCTCCTTCAGTCTCTCGGACGCTTTCGAGCTCTGGCTACTGAGACCAATCGACCGAGCCAGCTATCGGAACTTCGAAGAGTTGTGCTTATATAAAGAGGCATTTAAGGCAGTCCTTTGGCTTCCCCTCCATCCTTTCTTCGCCCAAGTGTTTTGGCACTACGGGATTTGTCTGACCCAGCTGACGCCGAACAGATGGCGGTAGATGCTCAGCTTTGTCGTCCTTTTCTCTAGGCACCAGAGGCCTCTCTCCCTCCCTCTCTTCGTCAATTGCTTCCTCCTTCAGGCCAGTAAGGGGATTTTGGGCTGGTACTACTTCAGCCCTCAGAAAGACCTTCGACTGCTGAACGGTTACCCAACGTCGATCCACTAGTGGAAGGAGAAATTCTTCTTCGTGAGGTCATCCGAAGGGGTGCCCTTTGGCACCGTCTGGGATATCCCCGATCTAAGGATGGTGAACTCCGTGCCTACCCTTTTTGGGGCAGACACAGAGTCTATGGTGATGGTGATGGTGATGGTGATGGTGAGGTGTCAAGACACTTACCCTCCAGTTGAGTCTGATAGCCTTAAGTCCGACGCCATTTTGTTCAGATTCAGGCTTAACCCGGGTGAGTCTTAGGCCAGCCCAAGTTTACTTGCCTCGGGTATTTGTATTTCATACTAACTCCCTTCATCTTTATGCAGTGCAAATCTCTAGGGCCGAGGCTAAGGCAGCAGCTGCAGAGAGGCAAGTCCAGATAAGGGAGGCCAGGGCGCGGGATGCGCAGCAGCAGCAAAGGCTGAAGAGGAAAGAGAAGAAGGGGCCCTCCTCCTCCGAAGCTCCCCCATTGAAGAAAAGGTCCAGGGCCGAAGGACCTAGTACCGAAGCGGTCCAGATCCTCGTTGCTCCGGGCCATAGGTTGTCTACCAGAGACTCTTCCCCAGTGGCAGACTTCAGAACCCCGAGGGTTGGGAATGTGAGGGCCGAGGTTGGCTTTGTCCCTCGGTGGTCGGTCAAAGAAGACAACACTTTGTCTGTCGGGCGTGTCGCTCATGATCTGGTACTGAAGGGTAGTCTCCCCCGAGATGTTGTCGAAGCACAACGAAAAGGGACGGCGGCCATGATAACTAGCGTCTGCATCTTCATGGCAGGGGTAAGCTTCAGTCCTCCAAACCTTGATTTATTATCATTGTAACATTCTGACCATTGGTGTCTTATTCAGGCCTAAAACCAAGTGGGTCAGCTGGCGATCCAAGCCGAAGCCATGGCCCAAGACCTCGAGGCTTCCGAATGTGAGAAGTCAGCCCTGGAGAATGAGCGTTTGGTTCTCCTCGAGAAGGTGGAGCTCCTGGAAGTGGACCTTCTTCGTACTTGTCAGAAATGCGATAGGAAGCTTACGGAGCTGAAGGCGCAGATAATGGCAAGGGTTCAAGAGGCCGAGGCCCGAGGGGCCGAGAAGTATAGGCCCTCTGAGGGCTTTCAGGAGGAGATCAAGCATGCCATCGCCCCTGGGTTCACAATGGGTGCTACTGAGGTCCGAGACTGGGTCCTCAAGCATTACCAAGAGGTCTCTTTCGAGGACAGTGGGCTCATCTTTGAAGAGGAGTGTGTTGAGGCAGCCCCAACAGCCACCAAGGTTACCAAAGCCGACGCCGACGTCGATGCCAAAGGATGTAGACAGGAAGGTGAGGTTCAACTACAAAGTGAGGTGCCTTTGACTCCTGGTCACGAAGGCTCCGATCAGGAGACCCTCCACCATGCCGAGGACGAGGTCGTGAACCCGATGGATGCCCCCTGAAGCCACCCTGCATCTTACCTCAGCCTTCGAGCTCTCTCTTTTTTTGTGATATGATCCTTTGGGCCTTTTCATATAATCTCGGCCTTCGGGCCTTTTCAATGAATGAATATTTTCGTTTCTTCGGATACCTTAGCCTTTTGTTTTTTCGTGTTTTCTTTCTGATAAGGGATCTTTAGCCCGTAAGTAGGTGCAAGAAGGTCGAAACCCCTTGTTGGCAGCCCAAATATTAATACGCCTCTACTCTAGTACGAGGCTTGGTTCTGCTCCATTGGCTTATCCGAGAGGTTTCCCAAGTCTGAGGGCCGTGGACTTTAAGGGATCCTGAACAAGTAGGACTTTCACCAAGTGTTGTGTTTCCCCTCAGCTCCAGCCGAGGGGTCTTTTAACCTCTGGTCCTAGGCCGAACATCTAGCCGAGAGTAGTTCCCTCGGCCATCGTCACATAGGTGAGGACCTTCGGCTGTATCCCTTCGGCAAATTTCCTTCCGCTCTGCCTTGATCAACAATCGAGGTAATGACCTTTGGCAGTATCCCTTTGGCAAAGCTAAAGCCACCAAACAGGAGAATTCCTATCAATTGCCGTAAACCAGCTTACATATTTTTCATAAATAAAATCCTCCGGAGAGCTTAGGATGAGGAGTTACAACTTGAAAGTGCTTAGGAGCAAAAAATTACAAAATGTGTGTGCTTGCTACTTCACTACTGGTAGAATTTTCTACTACACTACTGGTAAAATTTTCTTAAGTTCTTCGAGTTCCACGATTGGGGTACCTTTTCTCCCCCCATAGTCTCCAGGTGATAGGACCCTGGTTGTATTACCCTTGAGACTCTGTAAGGACCTTCCCAATTTGGCGCTAGTTTTCCTTGATGCCTCGGGTCTGATACTTCTGCCCTTCTGAGGACAAGGTCACCCATTTTGAACTCTTTCTTTTGGACTTTGGAGTTGTAGTGCCTCGCAACCCTCTGCTGGTAGGCGGTGATCCTTTCTTGCGAGGTGTCCCTGACTTTGGTCAAGAGGTCTAAATTCGCTCGGAGTCCTTTATTGTTTTCTTCTTCATTGTAGTACTGAATCCAGTGGGTTACGGCCCCTACCTCCACCGAAAGTATAGCTTCGATGCCGTAAGTTAAAATGAAGGGTGTTTCTCCGATGGCCGATCTCTCAGTTGTGCGGTAAGCACAGAGGATGTTGTACAACTCATCTACCCATAACCCTTTGGCATCATCCAGACTCTTCTTTATTCCTTGGAGCAGGGTATGGTTGGTTACCTCTGTCAGCCCATTGGTCGATGGATAACTGACAGATGTTTTCCTGTGGTCAATACCGAGGGCATCACAAAACAAGCCGAAAGTTGGGTTGGCGAACTGAGTTCCATTGTCCGTTACCACCACCCGAGGGATTCCAAATCGATAGACTACCACCCTCTGGAAGAAGTTCCTTGCATTCTTTTTAGATATCGTCACCAGTGCTTCGGCCTCTGCCCATTTCGTGAAGTAGTCTACCACCACCACTACAAACTTCCTTTGTCTCGTGGCCAGGGGGAATGGGCCCAGGATGTCCATTCCCCACATGGCGAATGGTATTGGGATTGATAGGGATGAGAGCTCAGTAGAGTTCTACTTGGCAACGGCGGCGAACATCTGACACTTGACGCACTTCCTGACTAACGATTCTACGTCCTTCCTCATTGTCAGCCAGAACAGGCCTTGCCTCAGCACTTTATGTGCCAAAGCCCGGGCTCCCAGGTGTTGGCCGCATATCCCTTCATGCACTTCTCGGAGTGCGTACTCACCATCAATGGGATTCAGGCACTTAAGGTATGGCACGGTGAACCCTATTTTGTACAGTGTCTCATCCTTCAGAAGGAAGCGTGCTGACCTCATTCGTACCTTCTTGCCTTGTCCCTATTCTCAGGGAGTGTTCCTTCTTTCAGATATTCGGTTATGGTATCCATCCAGCTATGGCCGTGTTCACCTACAGGTAATACCTCTTGGGGTCTTTCGGTACTTGGTTGTGGTAGCATTTCAAAATATATCGATCGTCCAAGGTCTGTGAAGTCAGAGGTGGCCAACTGCGACAGTGCGTCTGCACTAGAATTCTCTTCTCGTGGCACCTGCCTTACCTCGAACTCCTTGAATGCTTTTATTCTTTCTTGCACTATCTTCAAGTACTCAGCCATCCTTTGTTCTTTGGCTTCATAGTCTCCATTCACCTGTCGTACCACGAGCTGTGAATCACTATGCACCACCAGCTCCTGTACCATCAAAGCCCACGCCAGATTAATTCTGGCTATTAACACTTCGTACTCTGCTTCATTATTGGAGGCATCGAAGTCGAACCGTATGGCATACTTAATCTTAAAACCTCCAGGGCTGACCAATATGATCCCTGCACCGCTCCCCACACTGTTGGAAGCACCATCCATGTACAATGTCCAAGCCTTTTCTCCTCGGTCCTCAAAAAACTCCTGGGGATCATCAGGGAGCATTGTCTCTACTATGAAGTCTGCGAAGGCCTGTGCTTTTATTACGATTCTCGATTTATACTGGATGTCGAATTCTCCCAACTCTATGGCCCAGTTTACCAGGCGATCGGACATATCCGACCGTTGCAGTATCTTCTTCAGGGGCTGGTCTATGAGTATGCATATCGTATATGATTGAAAATAGGGCCTCAGCTTTTTTTCCGCTGTTACCAGGGCGTACGCCACTTTCTCCATCTTTTTGTATCTTGTTTCGGCATCTAGCAGTGTTTGACTGACGTAGTATATTGGCCGTTGTTGCCTTCCTTCTTCCTTCGTCAGTACTGCGCTTACCGCCACTGCTGATACAGTAAGGTACAACTGCAAGGTATCCCCGACGTCTGGCTTCATCAGCAGTGGGGGTGTGGCTAGGTACTCCTTCAGTTGTTCATAGGACTTTTCACATTCCTCCGTCCATTCGAGCTTTTTGGATCCCTTCAAGGCTTTGAAGAAGGGGAGGCACCTGTCAGCTGACCGAGACATGAATCGCCCTAAGGCGGTGAATCTACCTGTTAGCTCCTAGACTTGCTTCACATTCTGGGGTGACCTCATATCTCGAATGGCTTGTATTTTCGCCGGATTGGCTTCAATTCCGCTCTCCGAGACAATAAAGCCAAGGAACTTTCCCGATGCTACTCTGAATGTGCACTTTGTTGGGTTCAGCTTCATGCCATACTGCCTCAGTACCTGGAACACCTTTTCTAAGTCTCGAATGTGTTGTTCTGCCTTCAGGCTTTTTACAAGCATATCGTCCACGTATACCTCCATGGTTTTGCCGATCATCCCCTTAAAGATTTTATTCACCAACCTTTGATAGGTGCCCCCTGCATTTTTTAGCCCAAAGGGCATGACTTCATAGCAGTACAATCCCCCCTTGGTCACAAAGGATGTCTTCGGGACATCACCCTCAGACATCTTGATCTGATTGTACCCTAAGTACGCATCCATGAAGCTCAGTGCCTCGTGTCCTGTCGTGGCATCGATGAGGAGGTCTATTTTTGACAGGGGGTATCCATCCTTTAGGCAGGACTTATTCAGATCGGTGAATTTGATGCAGATCCTCCACTTTCCATTTGCCTTCGGGACCATCACCACGTTGGATATCCACTCCGGGTATTGGATCTCACGGATGAACTGGGCCTTCAGTAACTTCTCTACTTCTTCATCTATCTTCTGCTACCTTTCGGGGGTGAAGGTCCTCTTCTTCTACTGTACTGGCTTCTTTGCCCGGTTAACACTCAGATGATGCTCTATTACCTCTCGATCTATTCAAGGCATGTCTAAGGCCGACCAGGCGAAGACGTCAGAGTTGTTTCAGAGGAATGATATGAGTTTTTTTCGTTGTTGCCCCGACCTGGAATTGACGAGTGTTATCCCCCTCTTCGGCCTCAACTTGTATCAGATCCTCAGCCGGTTCCCCCCTTTGATAACTGGTGTCGTCGCATAGATCTTCTATCGGAAGCGGCTCACCCGCCCTTTCTCTTCCCCATAAGGTAGTGGCGTAGCACCTCCGGGATGCCTCCTGATCTCCTCGGCATTCACCGACACCGTTCTTGGTTGGGAATTTCATCTTGAGATGTGGTGTGGAGATGACAGCCTTTAGCTGGTTCAAACCAACTCTCCCTAGTATGGCGTTGTATGCCGAAGTAATGCCTACTACCAGGAAGTTGATCATGACTGTTACTTGGCGATCTCTAGTGCCGGCTCTTACGGGTAACTCAATCGATCCCTCCCTTTTACTGGGATGCCAGAGAATCCCTGCAATTGGTGTTCGACTTTCTTCATCTTTTCCTCATCCAGGCCCATCTTCTGGAAAGCTTCAAGGAACAGGATATCAGCTGAACTGCCGTTATCCACCAAGATCCTCTTCACTCTGCATTCGGCTATGGTTATGGTGATTACCAAGGCATCATCGTGCGGAGTGTGCACCCCTTCTAGATCATCATCTAAGAAGGAAATAATTGTCCCTGTCCTCGCCTCTTTGTTCGACCATTCAGCCACATGTATGCTTCTCGCATAGGCTTTTGCTTTCCTAGCTGAAACTGGACTTTCTCCAGTGGCTAGGCCTCCATAGATTGTCACTATAACCCTAGTTGGGCTTTTATTCTCGTCCCGGAGGTGATGGTCAGCTTCCTTGGGTGTCCCGTCCCTTTGTCATTCCTGATTACCTCTGCAGGCTGGCCCCCTTCTTTCATGGCAGCCTTTGCCATCTCTACGACGGTTGTTCCTGTGGTCATTACTGTCTTGGGTATCCTCCTTTTTGCTGTCCATGAATTGACCTAGATATCCTCTTCGGGTCATTCCTACTATTTCCCCCTTGAGGTGCCAACAATCTTCGATGTCGTGGTCGTGGTCTCTGTGGAAGTGGTAATATTTGTCCATATTGCGTCTCTCGGGGTGTCGTCCCATCTTGCCTGGCCACTTCATGGCTCTGGCATCCTGGGAGTCCTTTATCTGCATCAGCACATCTGTTCGTTTCTAGTTCAGGGGCATGTATTTCTTGAACTTCCTTGGTGGACTGGGTGCCCGACCACACTCGAACTTTCATCTTTTGCTTTCTTTGGAAGGTTTGTCGTCGCCTCTTGAGATCCTTTTCCTTCCTGTCTTCTCTTCAGCTTCTTCATCGGCTTGAAGGGTTTCTTCCATCTGGATGTACTGATCGCATCGAGCTCTCAACTCGGCTAGGTTCCTCAGTGTATGCTTTGCCAAAGACTTTTTTAACTCCTTATCCTTGACGCCTCCCAACAGGGCTGTGAACTCTTCTTTCGGGTCCAGACCTCTGATCGTGATCTTCTCTTGTTGGAAACGCTTCATGTAGTTTCGCAGTGATTCTCCTTCTTGTTGTTTGACGTTGTCAAGTTCAATGTGGTCTTCTGAAGGGGTTGGCTATTGGAGAATCCCTTCATGAAGAAGTAACTTAAATCGTTGAAACTGTGGATTGACTTCGTCGGCAAACGGTTGTACCATAGCCTTGCCGCTCCTCTAACATCAATGGCAAGGCATGACACATGATGTTTTTCAAGACTTGATGGAACTGCATAGCAACCTTGAAGCCTTCCGGATGATCGACGGGGTCCCCTGACCTGCCGTAGGTGTTATACTTTGGCAAGCAAAATCCGACCGAGAGCGAGTCCCTCATGACCTCATCAGCCAGAGCCGTGTCATTAGTGAGGTCTGGCTTGTGAGCTCCCATTTGGTTTTCTGCCACCTTCCTGATCTCATCTTTTAGGTCCAGGATCATCTGCTTCAACCCCGAGTCCTCATGTCTCTATTCGTCTCCTTGGAGTGGTTCCCCATACCTGGCCCTGGTGGCACGCCACTTCCTTTTCCTGGGTGCAGGACTTTCCCTCATTGCTTGATTTTGAGGATTATGACCGGACCTTATCAATCCTGTACTGCTCCGGTCCTCATCTCTAGCTCACTCAGGCAGGATATGGGGGCCTCACGGTGCTCTGCCAGTCTTCTGAGAGACATCTTTGGAGACCTCCTTCATTGCCTCGGTCATTCGGTCATATTTCTCCTGGAGGGCTTCAAATTGCTCCCTTATCTCATATTCCTGCGCTCTAGGAGGGGGTGGAGGATTACTATCTCTGCGCACCGAATATCTGGCCAAACGTTGGTCCCTCGTGGAACCTTCCCGATCATCGTTTTCCCGTTCTTCTTCGATTTTCATCGAGGGAGGGAGCCCTCCTGAAGGTTCCTCCTCCCCCATGTTTATGTTCGATGCTACTCTAGTCTTCTTACTATTGTAGGTTCTCCCCACCATTACTGTCGTTCCCACAGACTGCGCCAATCTATTGCTGCCAAAAATCCGTATGAACTGATCTTGCACAAGCACAGAAGGCAGAGGCCCGAAGGTTTATCCGGGATTAGTCCTCTAACACCTAAGCAAAAAAAGACCCACACCATTACCCTTGTGAAAAACTATGCGGCCAATATCTAACTTGGGCATCGGAGGACTAATCTCAGATAAACCTCTGGGCCTCTGCCTTCTGTGCTTGTGCAGGATCAGCTCATACGGATTTTTGGTAGCAACACCTATGTTACTCAGAAATCTATCAAGGGGCAAGCCATAGCCGATCATTTGGCTGTTCACCCCACAAAAGATGGAAGATCCTTGGATGATGCCTTTCCCGATGAACAAATCACCGTAAAAGAGGAAGAAGATATAGATAATGAATGGCAGTTATTCTTTGATGGAGCAGCCAATCAGAAGGGATGTGGTGCGGAGTATTGCTTGTCACTCTTGGTGGCCTTTATTTTCCTTCATCATTTCGCCCCGACTTCCTATGTAACAACAACATTGCTGAGTATGAAGTTTGTGCTTTAAGACTCAAAACTGATTTAACCATTGGGGTGAAAAGGATCAAGGTTTATGGAGATTCATCCATTGTCATCTGTCAGATACAGGGGAAAGTTGAGGACTAGAGATGAGAAGTTGAAGCCATATCAAGAGCATCTGGAGGAGGTGATTAAACACTTTGAAAAAATTTCATTTGAATACTTCCAGAGGGATAATAACAGGTTTGCCGATGCCCTTGCAACCTTGGCTTCTATGGTAGAGTGCAACCCTATGGCTAGAGTCCGACCCTTCTTGGTAGAACAAAGAAGCAGGCCCGTTTATCAGAATTCGGTGAACTCTCTCACTGTAGATGGTCGGTCTTGGTTCGCTCATATAGTGGATTTCATCAAGGAAAAGAAGTATCTAGTTGAAGTAACTGAGAGAGAGAAGAAGATTCTAAGAAGATATACCACCCAGTTTATTCTCCAAAAGGAGCTGTTATACAAACGGTCCTATGACGGAATATAGTTGTTGTGTGTAGATGAGGAACAAGCTACAACCATCATGGAAGAAATTCATCAAGGTCTTTGTCGACCCCATATGAATGCCAAGATGTTATCTAAGAAGATCCTCAAGCTGGGATATTACTGAAACACAATAGAAGCAGATTGCGTGGACATTATCAAGAAATACCACAAGTGTCAGATATTTACTAACATCATACATATCCTGCCAACAGAGTTGCATTCGCTCAGTTCACCTTGGCCATTCTCCACTTGGGGCATTGATATCATTGGAAAGGTCAACCCTAAAGCATCCAATGGCCACAAATTCATCTTGGTAGCCATTGATTATTTCACCAAGTGGATAGAAGCTCAATCCTATACAGTCCTCACAACTGCTAAGGTGGCCAAGTTCATCCAGGAAAACATCATTTCCTGATATAGAGTACCTCAAGAATTGATATCAGATCAGGGATTCCATCTTTGGGGCTAGACCAACAAAATCTGCACTAAATTTGGTATTAGAAGGCATTACTCTACCACTTATAGGCCACAAACCTATGGGGCAGTAGAAGTAGCTAATAAGAATATCAAAGTCATTCCGTAAAAAATGACGAAAACACATAAGGATTGGGCTGATAAGTTACCCCTTTCTCTTTGGTATAGGGGGTTGAGGCTGTTCTACCCGTGAAAATCCTAGTACCATCCCTAAGTGTACTCCTTGATAGTCAGCTACCTGAAGGAGAGTGGGTGAAGGCCAAACATGACGAGCTCAACTTTCTTGATGAAAGGCACATGAAAGCCATGGATAATCTGAAGAAATATCAATTGAGAATGGCTAGGGCCTTTAACAAGAAAGTAAAGCCCCGTCACATAGATGAAGATGAACTTGTTCTTCGAAAACAAAGAGCCCTAATTCATGACTGAAGAGGAAAATTCAGACCCAATTGGAGTAGTCCATTCACTGTCAAAGAAATTCTACCAAGAAAAGCTGTGAAACTCGTAGACCACAATGGCGAAGAAATACCCGAACTGGTTAACATAGATCAACTCAATAAATATTATGTCTGAAAGGGTGAATAGCCTGAACTATGTCAGACCTAATTCCTTTTGAGGGACACATAGGCAACTTAACATGTGCAAGTGTGGTCTCAACCATCTAGAGACAATAAATCGGTTCCTTGATTAATAATCAAATTACCTTAAAAAGATCATCATAGTTTGTGTCCCCCAAGAATCGTCATTTGGCATGAAAGGCCATTAGGTATCTATCATCCACCCATTGATCTATCACTTCTTACCTAGGATTCTATCCCCTAAGAATTACCATTTAGCATGAAAGGCCATTAGGTATCTGTTATTCACCTATGGTCCATCCATTCTTATCCAGGATTCTTGCTCCTAAAAGAAAATCACCACTTGGCACTAGTCTATCAAGGCCAGTTTATTCTCCACCGTTGATCAGTCAAAGTCAAAAGAAAAAAAGAAGAGCTTGATGCAACAGTGGCAAAGGCTTGTTTGAATCATTAGCCAATGAGTAATGCTTTGATAAGTTATCATATCTCGTTGTTTGTATTGGTTTTAGAAAAATTCATGGGCTTGTGGATAAGACATAGAGGAAATGGACCTTAGACATAAATGTGAGGGCATCAGGATTGCTGGAATCCATGAATGTGTCATTTCTTGGCCAAGTTGGATATATGAAGCTACATCACTAATTACTCCGACAAGTGCCTCAACACTGGGATGCTGACCTGTATGTATTTTGGTTTGGATTAATGGAGATTTTCCCAACTCTTGAAGAATTTTGGGTTTGTATGCTATCTCCACCCAAAGGCAGTTTGTTCCAACCCTCTTTGAAGAAGGATTGCTTAGAGGAAATTCAGGATTTCTTTAGATGGAAAGAAGAAGAAGTAAAGCAATTTGTCAGGTATGGGAAGATTGACATTTTGAAGGTGGCTCAGATATTCATCCAATATCTACCAATGGGAGGAATCCATTAGTAGCGATTCCTAGATGCTTATTTACTTTGTATGATAGCTCATTATGTTCTCCGCACTCTCGGGCATGGTGCACTATCTATTCTGATTAAGGTAGTAAAATGGTTGAAGAAGGGAGGTGACATCGTCCCTACTGTTCTTGTAGAAACATTCAAGGGATTTGATGAAATAAGCTATGGCCATAGATTCAGACTAGACCATTATCAAGGGAGTCTTACTACAGATTTGGCTCCTCGAGAAACTGAAGCTCACCATACCATTAAGGGGAAGCCCACTCGGAGTTTTTTTATTACCGGGATAAGAGAGAAGTTCTAGAATTTGACCTTATCACCAATTGGAAGTACTTGCAGGAAAGGACTGTGCAAGATATCGCATGGAGGTGCCCAGAGAAGCCACAAGAAGATTTTCTGATGAAAACCTCGGGCCACAATTATGTCAAACTGATGGGATTGACACACAAGTCCTTTTATTTTCCTATGTACATCAGCCAACAATACGGGCTCGAGGAGACAGACCCAGAAGAGTTAGTGAACTTTCACCCACCTCAAGAATTGTCTCCCCACCTTGTTATTCACTTATCCCATTTGTGGTAGGAAAGTGGCCCCCTTTTTCATATAATTCACTTGGTAATGGAATGAGGAAGTGTGTGGATTTTCGTGTTATCCCGATTATTCTAATTATGACTTGAGTTATGAAATTGATTGTGCCTAAGCAAAAAAAACAGAAAAAAAAAAGGAAGAAAGATTTTCTTTTGTGCCAAAAGTAAGTTTTCATAAAGATACTGAAATAAAATAATGAACAAACAAGGGGAGGGAAAAAGAAAAAAGAAAGAAAATATCCATATGTTTATGTTTTGCAGAAACAATAGAAACAGATCTCTAGGGATCACTATCCTCATCTGTGTCATATTCGGACCCACTTATGGAAGTCATCAAGTTACTAGACGTAACAGTATCATGTGCTGACCACGAACTTGCAAGTTGTGCTGTGAGGTCCTCAATCTGGGTGGCTTGGTCAGCATTCTGTTCCCTCAGAGAAGCAACCTACCCATCCTAGAAGGCACAAAAGATGGTCAAAGCAAGGAGTAATAATAAAAGGAAATCAAAGAAAAAAAAATCTATTAAAATCCCCACCCACATTACAAAATTCAAAAAAATAAATGAAATCAAAATTCAAAAAAATAAAAAAATAAAATGAATTTTTTTTTTTAATCAAGAATCAAAATCCAAAATTCAAATCAAGATGCAAAAATCAAAATCCAAAATCAAACTTCAAAGTTCAAAATCAAAACTCAAAATCCAAAAAAAAAATATTAATATTCCAGATCAAGCATCAAGAATCAAAAGATTCCAAATCAAGATGCAAAAATCCAAATCCAAAATCAAACTTCAAAGTTCAAAATCAAAACCCAAAATCCAAAAAAAAAAAAAATTAGATTCCAGATCAAGCATCAAGAATCAAAAGATTCCAAATCAACATCAAGATTCAAAATCAAAAATCAAAAGAATCAAGGAAAAATCAAGAAAATACATGATTGACCCGGCCCTAGGCGGCCCAATTACATTGACTAGGTCCCAAAAAGCCTAGCCCGGTTTGAAAGAACCTGCCTAGAAGACCAGATAGCCTAACCCAGTTCGAAAGAACCCACCTGGAAGACGAGATAGCCTAGCCCGGTTCGAAAGAACCAGCCCTGGAAGACCAGATAGCCCGGCCCGATTCGAAAGAACTTACCTAAAAGACCAGATAGCCCAGCCCAATTAGAAAGAACCCACCTAGAAGACTAGATAGACCAGCCCAGTTTGAAAGAACCCACCTAAAAGACCAAATTCCCTGACATGGCACATGTGAAGCCCAGCTAAGGAAAATCAAAAAAATCAAATGTTTTTTATTTATTGCAAGATTGGAAGAACAGAGAATTTCTCTCTTGTAACCATCGATCCCAGATAGTCCAAATTGGCTCGAAAGACCCAGCCTGGAGACCATATTTCCTTAAACTGGCACATGTGAAGCCCAGCTAAGGAAGAATTAGGATCAAAGTACTACCCTTTTTGCAGAATTGGAAGAGTAGTGAATTCCTTTCCACAATTGGCAGCCCCAAGTAATTCCTCAACTTCAAAGTAGGTAGGAGATATTATCTGTTGCATTTTTTAACTCCATCATAATAGAGCAAGATGACGGTTGTACATGCTCTGGGTGACAAAATGTGGTCGTTCTTTTCCTTACCCTTCGGCCATTGGCACAGGCCTCGGCCAAAGAGGGGCATTCTGAAAACACCCAGTTTTGTCACCCTCCTCTGGCTATGATGAAATATGGTTCTTGGATGCAACTTCTGACTTTCGATCAATAGAGATGCTGATGAAAACATTCCCCTACCCAAAACCCTGTAAATCCCCACATGAGAGAGAGGAAGTTCTAATTTTGACTTTTTATATATGAAGGAATCTGGTCAAGATGACCATATAGATGATAGTGCTTGAAAATATGATTCTGACGATATATGATAAGCCAAAATCGGACCGACTGATCTTCAACAATCATTCCTGGAAAATCACATTTTTCTGCTCGCATGTCGCGCCTTCCCTCCCATATGCTGCACGCACAGACAGTCCCGCTGGAAACCTAGAAAAATCCCTCACCTGACCCAAACACCCTAAAATTCATCCCCTACCTACCCAAATAACCCCAAAACACTCCCGGGCCTGAAACCCTAGAAATCCCCACGCGGGAGGGAAGGGGTCAAATTTTGACTTTTCATATATAAAGAAATCTAGTTAAGATGACCGTATAGATGGATAGTGCTCAAAAATACAATTCTGACGATATATGATACACCAAAATCAGACCAACAGATCTCCAACAATCATTCTTGAAAAATCACATTTTTCTCCAAGCATGTCGTGCACACCGGCCTAGCCTGGCCACCCAATCGGCCCGCCCAACCACGCCAACCAGCCCAGCCAAGCCCAGCATGGCCACACACTTGTGTACGGGCCTACCGCACACTATACGTGGCCCTGCCTCACGCTATGCACGGGTCTACTACACGCTGTGCACGAGCCTGCTCCACACTATGCATGGGCACGCTGTGCTCTGGCCCACTGGACCCTGTGCAGGCCCCAACTGCACACCGTTCACACCGTGCCCGCACACCATGCACACCGTGCACATGGCCCACACACCATGCACACTGTGCCCACACACCATACACACATGGCCCTCACACCATGCACACTATGCCCGCACACCGTGCACATTGCCCACACACTAATGCATTCGTGCACCCATGACATCACCTGCACCCCTAGTAAAATTTTCTCTCTCCTCTCACTTTTTCAAAAACTACATTTTCTAGAAATAATTTCTCTCTCCTCTCGCTTTTTCAAAAATTGCCTTTTTTGATAAAATTTTCTCTCTCCTCTCGCTTTCCCAAAAATTACCTTTCTTGGCAAAATTTTCTCTCTCTTCTTACTTTTTTAAAAATTTCCTTTTCTGACAAAATCGTCTCTCTCCTCTCGCTTTTTCAAAAATTACCTTTTCTGGCAAAACTTTCTCTCTCCTCTCGCTTTTCAAAAAACTACCATTTTTAGACTTTCTCTCTCCTCTCACTTTTCTGAAAATCACCTTTTTCCAAGCTAAAATTTCTCTCTCCTCCCATTTTTTTTTGAAAACCCCCTTTTACCCACTGGACAAAAGCCCACCCCACCCATTTTGCATTCAACCCCCCTTTTTACCCATTAGACAAAAATCCTATTTCTTCACTTTAGGCAAGAGCCCCCTTTTCGTCCACTGGATAAAGGGATTCCCCCTCTCCTACTTGGTTGAAAAAAAACTATAAATACCCCCCACTCCCTTAGAAAAAAGACACCAACAAACACCTGAATCCCCTTTCAGAGTGAAATTTTCCTCCCCTACCCCCTCTTGATTTTCTTCTGATCTTCGGAGCGATCATCGTCAAGATCCGAAAACTCATTCGGATCTTTAAAGTGATCTTTGGGATCTTGAAGATATTCAATCCAAATTCCTAGTTAGATCCAGTTTTTAGCCAAAAATAGTATGTTTTTCAGCCACCTCCCATGAGTGTTCTTGAGCATTCTTGAGATAGAAACCCCCCCTTTTTTTGAGGGTCTTCGGGTCTATGAAGAGATCTTTGTTAAGATCTGAAACTCTGTTCGAATCTTCAAAGTGTTCTTTGGGACTTTGGAGTTCTTCAATCCATTTTTAGGTCAGCCCGTTTCATTTTCAAAAATAGTCTTTCCTAGTCAAACCTCTATCTGAGTGTCCCTGGAATCTTTTCAGGATTAGCCATTCCTAGCGGAAGCTCTGCTGAAGTGCCACCTCAGCCTAGCCCTCTCTTAGCCTATTCCCAGCAGAAGCTCTGTCGGAGTGCCACCTTATCCCAAGCCTAGAAATAGTCATTCCCAACGGAAGCTCTGCCAAAGTGCCACCTCATCCCAAGTCCAAAAATAGCCTTTCCTAGCCAAACCTCTATCCGAGTGTCCCTAGAATCTTTTCAGAAATAGCCATTCCCAGTGGAAGCTCTGTTAAAGTGCCACCTTAGCCTAGCCCTCCCTTAGCCTATCCCCAGTGGAAGCTCTGCTAGAGTGCCACCTCATCCCAAGCCTAGAAATAGATTTTTCTAGCCGAAGCTCTGTCTGAATCCAAATCCAAAAGCTATCGTTCCTAGCCAAAACTCTGTCCAGATACCATCATAATCAGTATCTCTTGAGAAAGGAAGTTGGAGATCAAGACCATCTTCCCCTGAGCCAGGAGAATCCAAAAAATAGTCCGAGCCGATACCAATCAAGGGCCCAACCCTCTTGACCCGAAATAGGGGTCAAATTCAGGTATAATCTCTCTCCTCATTCAAGCATAATGTAGACATCTAATAAGCCTTGTTTTAGTGTATATAATAGTTTGAATTCAATTAATGTATATATGTGTGATAACTTAGCCATACATATGGAATAGTAATAATTATGGAAAATGTTCGTTCTCAAGCATCTAGTAAGAAGACCGATTAAATCGGGCAAATTGGGTGTTTAACACCTTCCAACTCTATAACCTGACACTTACCCCAAATCTCTAGACCATACCAAATTTCGGGCCCTTTTCTCAGGAATTCATCCCACCCCCAGGTCCTAGGCCCATAACCCTAGGTGGTGACTCCAAACCCCATTTGCATGATCCTGATCCCCGAATTGGACTATCATCAAAACCCCCGTCTCAAATGATGAATTTCACACCCTTACAAAATAGGCCTCCATGTATCTCCGAGCGGCGATACGGTGGTGTGGGGTCCGTAAGCGAAGCACACACGACTAGAGCCACCTTCCCCCTCACCACGAAGGTGAAGGGAGAGAGAGGAGAGAGGATAGGGATCCATCTTCGGCCGCTACCCTCACACCCAAACCGTAAGGAACCCCTCTTTTGATCCTACGAACTACAATGAGAGCTTGTTCCATAGTACTGAGGCAGCTGTTGCCTGGTCTACATTTTCAAAGCTACCGGTTATGATGGAAAAGGCCATAGTGGTAGACGACTTTAGTGCCTATCAGATGGTGGAGAGGTTTACACAGCCTTGGATTGGGAACCCATGCTCCACCCTGACAGCCCATGCCACGAGAACCTTGTCCAATACTTCTATTGTAAGCTGGAAGCTTCCTTTAGCGATGGGTAGTACTCTCTTACCAGTCTGGTGAAGGGAGTAGATATTGTTCTAATGGTGGATTTATTGGCAGCTATCTTAGGTATATCAACTGAAGGTGCCCATTTTTATAATCCTCCAAGGATCAAGGCTATGGGTCTGAGTTTGAGCGTTAAGATGCAGGAAGTCATCTTTGAGACCATATATGGACATAAGGAGCGTCCATTGTCTGAGACTGCCTATAATACAGTCGCCCAAGTTTTTGTACGCCTGGCCCATTTCAATCTGCTTCCTAAAGCAAGTCACAGGAACCAGGTAAGCTTCATGATAGCTTACCTTGCATATTGCATCTCTATGGCCTTAGAAGAGGGTGCTTCCCACCAGTTCCTCCCCTATATCATGATAAAGACGATGGAGTACCATATGGCTCATCCTAATGACTCCAGTTTTCCCTATAGGAGGTCACTCATTGAGATCTTTGAGTACTTTTAAGTGGATTTGGTGGGAGAAGATGGGAAGTAACCTGGGGATAAGTTTACTAGAGAGAATTTGAAGAGGATGGGCATGCCAATGCCAATGGGGGCACCACAGGAGACTGATAAGCATGGGTCATAAGACATGAAGGGAGAGTACGTGAGTGAAGAGGATGAGGATTATTTTCCTCATCCAGACGAGGAGGAGATAGATGAGGATGAGATCCTCGAGGAGGAGCCCTTAGAGTCTAGGGCTGCTGATCCACATTTTATAGCTCCACCACCTTCAGGTGGGGCTTTTGATTTTCAAAAGTTGATGGCCAATATTGGTGCCCTGAAGGAAGGGTAGGATAGGATTTTTGAGCAGGTAAAGGAGTGTGTCACCCCAGAGTTGGCTATATAGCATAGACTAGGGAGAATGGAGACTGATTTCTAGAACCTCACAAAGGATTTGGATAAAGTTTCCAAGGGCATCACTGCAAAGGGAGGTGGTCTTAATAAACAACTGATTAGACTTTTTCGACTACCAATTCCATTGCAAGTCACGGCCTAAGTGAGGAAGTTCATCAACCACGACCAAGATTAATGAAGTGGCAAATCCTCCTTTACATTTCTTCCTTCTAGTTGATGATGGTGGTTTTGATACCTTGGTAGCTATGTATATTCTAATACACTTTTATGGTTTGGAACTTGGATAGTATCTATGTGTTGGTTTATGAATTTTGGATTGTTTTACTTGTTTTATTTATTCTGTTGTGGTTCGATGGTGACAATGGTTGTCACCCTAGCTTGTAATTATGTTTAAGTATGTGACTATTAGGTGCACTTTGTAAAAATTTTGGGAATTTAATATGGCACCATTATGCTGCCAAAAGTTTTATTAAATTTAACCTAATGGTTTATAGAATAGACCCATTGGTCCTCTATTAATCTATCTAAGTTCTACTCCCATGCATGCCATAGAATACAAGTATTTAGACTTTTTCATCTTATTACCGATTTTATTCCTTTAAAACTTTTATGTTTATCTAACCCCGGGTCCTATTATAAGACTCTATGGAATCTAACTTGTATGTTGTGTGGTGGTAGAGTATCGTGCTCTGATACCACCGATTGTCACACCCCTTTCCATACAAAACCGAACCAGTGACCGAGTTAACACCTGTTAACCCAAAATCCACTAGGATCATCTCATACAGTAACCATAGTACAACATACACACACACTAAATCAAGTGAATCCTATATTACAGCGAAAGTCTTACATGTACATACCTGTAAATACCCCAATACTCTTGATGTATTACATAATACATTTACATATGGGCCTATAGGTATGATATATACGCTAGAAATACAATTTACACATCCAAAGCACAAAAGGGGTAACATTTCAAAATATAATCAAAAGAATCCAGTGTAGGTTTCAGTGTTGTTGTCTCGTAACATAACTCTCACAGAGACCCACCAGTCCTCGACTAGAAACTCCACGATGGGTCTTGGCTCTAGCTCTTTGACTGGATAACCTGCAAGATCATCTAAAAAAATGGTGTGCATGTGGGATGAGCTCACTAGCCCAGTAAGTGAAAAAAAAGACCAAACAAGTATGCGCAGTACAAATGAACCTATATGCGTGCAATTCACCTTAATATCTTAGTCCACCTAGGCAACAATTCTAAGTCATAGGTCATATGTTACTCGCAACCGCAATGCACGTATGCTCCAGGTATGAGCCGCAAACCCCATCCCACAATACGCCTATAGGGTTACTGGAGAAGGCCAGTCGTAGGTACCAGAAAAGTAAAATGCCAACCCACAGCGACATTATAGTAAAATGCTGACCCACAACCACATTAAAGTAAATTTTTGACCCACAGTGACATTAAAGTAAAATGGACCTTGCCCTGTATTAAATTAAAAGCAGTACGGTTGGCCTTCTTGATATATCACCAAAGTTACCGACAGTCCTAATAATCAGTTGGGCGTTCTTCTAACAGCCACAGTTGGTTAACAACCTTGGGCTTCCCCCCATTGATATACCCAACACCTAAACCCTTACTGGGAAGGGTCGTAGCACAAGGATACATCATTCTTAACCGCATGCTTCTATATGAGATAGTACAACTGCATAGTACCACCACGTCCCATTCCACAGGCCACCAATGCATTCGTGTCCAAGCCGACTATGGTATCTAGTCTAGTAAAGCATCATATTCAATAATTTAAAATCATCCATCTCATATCACAAAGCAAGAATAAGCATTTAACAATTACAGATATCAGCATGTCAAGTCATAAGTGAATTTCATAATGCACACATCAATGCATACAAATGGCACATGTGGATGACTAGTCTACAAAAATAATGAAATGATACCATGGTTAGTGTACAACTAAAATGACATGATGCAATGTTCTCTTCCCACTTACTTAGTTGTGTACAAAGATCACCCTTGGTACGAGGAAGATCTGGCGCACGATGACGTAAGTTTTGAGTATAACCTATCATAAATGAAGTTAAGTATAACTCTATTTTAGGCTCATAACCAATGAGGTATGATGATCCCAATGTGTTTAGAATCACCAGAGAAGGTTACTCGACAAATTTGGGCCCAATTAGGACCCAAGAAGTCGGATTGGTGGGTCAACCGGGGGCAAGGAACCCACCAGTTCTTGCTCACTGCTTGACCCAAGGACTCTGCCTGGATCGGTGGGCCAGGAGCGGTAGGCTAGGTCACCCACTAGTCTTGCTCACTTATTGATCCAGTAGCTTTGATTAGAGCGGCAGGCCAGGTCACACATCGATCTTACTCACCGATCAAGCCCGCAGTCTACCTAAGATAGGTAGGCATTGGATTGGTGGGTCCGATCATTCCCAGGCACCCACCAATCAAAATTGGGATTTTTTATGCTCTCTTTCATTCTTTATCCCACCTTGGGGAAATCACCACAGATCGATTTGACCACATTTTTCACAAATCTAAGGCTCTAAATCATGATTCCAACCTAGATTTAAGGTCGATCCAAAGTCTTAAGTGTGAATCTTACCTCTTTGCTCAAGAATCATCTCAAAACACCAAATCTTTCCTTTAGCTCAAGAGATCAAAAAATTCTTCACAAATCTTGCAAGTCTTCCTCTAAATCTTTCATAAACAACATGTAGAACCTTTATTAAACCTTAGATTCACATTCTCAAGAGATCATAACAAGATCCAAAGGATTGCTACCCAAATCGAAGGGTTTCACTTAGGGTTTCATAAGGGTTTAAGGAATATGGACTTTACTCACCTCAAATCATAGATCTTGAGATGAGGGTCACTAATCCAATGTCGGATTCAAGAGATCTAACCGCGACGACGCACAATGATCATCTTCTTCCCCATTTTCTTCCTCCTTCCTCTCTCCTCTTTCTTCTTTTTCTCTCTTCTTTACTTTTCTCACCTATCGTGTAAAACAATAAATGAGGTAAAAAAAATTAATTAATGCTATTTATAGTGGGGTCAAAATATCTAATGACCAGAGTGGTAGGTCATAGTGGTGGGTCCGACCCACCTATGACCACCCACTAGTTGGCCAATACTTAGCCCAAACATTGGGATTTTTGACATATACGTATTTCACTCAGTAATCGATCAACACATGTACTTGACATAAAATATGGTTACGTACCTTATTATGCGTACATGGCCCCGTGATATATGCAAGTGCACAGCTTAGGTACATAGACTTCACTAGGCACTGACTCCAACACATCTAGCCAATCCGAGTTCAGAGTCACTCTTGCATCATATTCCATAAGGCACTCGAATTGGCTCGCTCGGTTTTAGGTCCTGCAAGACCAAACTGAACCAACCAAAAAATTAGATCGGGTTTAGAAAGTAGGGTATCACAAGAGCCCTACCCCTGCATCCTCTGGTCATTTCATCAGAGGATGCACTAATCCCCAGTGAGCCGCAAGTATAACCTTTGAGTGTCACTTTGCCCCTAACATATGGGATCGAGGTTGGAGACGTCTAAGAGAAATCTAGCTTGCAAAGAGGGGAACCTGTGGAGGAGCTGATACAAGTATCACTATTCGAGGAGGAACATAGTCGAACTATGTAGCTTAGAGTCCAATTGAATGAAGGACAAGTCTAGGAAATTCTTCACTTCCTTCGAAATAACGCAGATGTTTTCACTTGGTCAGCATAGGACATGCCTGACATCCTCAGAGCCATCGCCGAACATGCCCTTAATGCCAAACCAGGGTGAAGGCCAGGCAGGCAAAAGAGAATAAATTTCTCTCCCGAACGAAAAAAAATTTCAATGAAGAGGTAGAGAAATTGAAAGCCTCACACTTGATCAGGGAAGTACAATTCCCCATATGGCTTTCCATAATTGTAATGTCCCAAATTCAAAATAGAAGTGACGAATTTGATTCGATTACACTGACCTGAACAAAGCTTTCCCAAACAATTGCTATCTGCTTCTAAAGATCGTCCAATTGATTAATGCGACGGCAGACCATGAGGTGTTGACTTTCATGGATGACTTTTTGGGATATAATCAAATCAAGATGAAGGAGGAAGGTAAAGAGAAGGCAAAGTTTCTAATTGAATGAGACAACTACTGTTACAAGCTAATGCCGTTTGACTTAAAGAACATTGGGGCTACATATCAGAGGATGGTGAACGTCATGTTTGCAAAACACATCAGAATGAATAACATGGAGGTACCTCATTCTACTTGCCCAGTAGAATTATACATCAATACCATCTCATGTAACTCATGCCTTAGGATTTGAAGGAGCTTCACCTTCGTAAAATCGTGCAATGGGGTCTCATATAGCAAGGCTTGGCACAACCATGGGCTGCTAACTGATGGTGAGTTCATATATGTTATCTATACCATTGATGAGCACATTTATGTGTGAAATCTATGATAGTAGAACATGTATTTTACATATTTAAAATGGAGCTACCTTGGGTTTTACTCTCTTTTTGCAGATTTTATATTTTCAAGGCCTTAAGGACTATCAGGCACTATATCTCCAATATTACACATAAAGAGGTCCTGTTTCTTTTCATGGTTGTGAAGAGGATGAAATTCTGAGTAAGATGAATTTATTCAATTAAAAGTACACATCTGTTTGGTCACCCGTACAAGTGATTATTCTTTTTGGCCAGAGAAAGAATAATGGATCAGAACTAAATCGAGATGTAGAACTAGCCCGTCTGTAGTTGTTCTAGGGGTATAAGGAATATTCTAAATGCCAACAAGGATCGATGGACCACACCCTTAAGTGATTGAAGATTCGTTTTTGGTAACAACAACTACCTAGCATAGTTCGTGATTTGTGGTGTGCAAAATCCCTTCCTTCTTAGGAGGTCTCAAGTTTGAACCTCTTGGCTACCATTTTATTGGAGATTTTTTTTGAAAGATTTTCTCTCTCCTACTCATCACTTAAAGCAAGGAGGTCGGCCAAGAGGTTTCTTGTGCAAGAAGAGAGAAAAATAGAAAAATAGAAAAAAAATGGAGAAAAAATAGGAAATTATAAAAAGAAAAAAAATAAAAGAAGGAAAAATCATTCAAGAGGTTGCCCACGTTTTGAAGAAAAGAGAGAAAAAAAAATAGGAAAGAAAATAAAATAAAAAAAGAAGAAAAATCATTGGAGATTCCCTACTTCTAACTTGGACATCCTCCTCTACTCTCTCTCCTATTCCCTATAAAAGGGAGTCCACAAAACCCTAAAGGGTGGTCCCTCTTTTCTTCTCTACTTCATTCTTCTTCTAGGTTTTTTTTTAGTTGCTCTCTCTCCCTCTCTCACTCTCTTTAGTTTTAGTTCTTCATTGTTTGCGTTTTAATCACTTTTGTAATAGCTTTTTTATTTCAATTAATGCAAGCACTCTTTTATTTTTATTCAGCCTTTTATGTTTATGATATATGCAATTGAGTTGTAATTTTTAAGTTACAGTTCTAGGCTTAGATCTAGGTGACAAGATCACAAGACGTGGAGCATCTCTTTTTCAAGTTTAGTTTTTTTTTAAAGATTTGTTTTCTCCAGGCCTAGAAATTTCATATTTGGTTCATTCCAGATCTGGTTTTTAGGGTTGGCAGTATCTCAAATCACCCAAGCTTCCAAGTTCAAGCATTGATTCAGGTAGGGAGGCTTCTTCAATAGTCTTCTCTCCCCCCCCCCTCTTATTCCCTCTTCTGATTACCCTTTCTTTCTCAATTTAAGATTTTAATTTCAGTCGTTACATTATTGCTTTCCCTTTCCCCCAAGGTTCATGGCTAGTTTATGTGTTGGTTATGCCCCTCCTAGCCATAGAACTATCATTTTATTATTTTTATTTTAATTGCCTTCCTTTCCCTAAAGCCAAGTAGAGTAACCCTTGTAAGAGTAACTCTCTGGTCAAGTAGGGAAGCTCATATTATGATGCATCCCTTGATCTAAGTAGAGAAACCTACTTGTGAGTCTCTCTCAAGCTTTATCCGCTTTCTTTTACTTTATTTTTATTTCAGCATTTTTTCCTTCATTGCTTTTTAATTGCGTGGGTTTTTTATTTTCAGTTATTTATTTATTTAATTTTAATTGCATGGCTTACGTATTTAAATTTTTATATGACGAATGGTTAGGACATTATTTTAGATACATATATTTAGGACAGTAGTTAGAATTAGATCATAACCATTAATCGGTTCACTTTCGCATTATTAAAAGAAGCCAAAAATAAAGTGGCTGCTCTCCCTGTGTTTGACCCGTAGCTACACTGATCCGTACACTTGCGATTACATTTTAAATCCTAACAACCATCATGAGTGTCCAGAGTGGTTCCTCGCTTATAAAAGATCATACGTGGAGATGCCTCACCCAATGGACACTACATAGAATGGGAAGAGCATTTAGAAGAGAAGGTCGGATGGAGAACCTAATTCTAAAAAGCAAAAGAGTGACGAAGATGAGGTGGATGACAATGTAAACAAGAGTAGGGAAGCTGATGAGGCTGAGCTAAAGTATCTTTGAGAGCGTATTGAGAAGTTGCAAGAACGCCTTGGGAAGGCCGAGTAGGAGTTGGATAAGACCATAATATTTCCTTTTTTATTACTTTAGACTTTAGAGACTTTAAATGCATTGATGTTGCTTTTTGTTTTTTAATAAAGGTATGGACCATAACTTTGGTAACTTTGTTGTTCCTTGATTATTATGGTACCATGGTTTTTTCCTTTTACCGAACCTTATTTCCATTCTCAGAATGTCTACATAGCCCTCTCTGTTCAAGGAGATCAAGTTGAACGCAATTATTATCTTTTATTGTTTCTTTAGACATAGTATTTCTTTAGTTGATCCATGTTTTTGAGATGTGGGAGTTCTACTCTATCTCTATCGACTAGTCTCACTGCTTTACCAAGAAGAATCTTGACAATAGTGTAGGGACCATACCAGTTTAGTTTAAACTTCTCTTTTGAATTGCACTAAGTCACCTATTTGTATTTATGGGGGGCTACCTTCTTGTTGAAGTCTCTAGCCATGCGTTGTCAATACGTTTTCATATTGTATATAGATGTAGCATCGTTTCATCAATCAAGTTGAATCCTTCGTATCTTGACTTTGTCTATTCTGCTTCAGGGAGTCATGAAAACTCTTAGGGAGGGGATTTCCAGTTCCACTAAAAGAATGAGCTCCATACCAAAGACTAATGAGTACAGGGTTCCCTGGTACATATTCGAATAGAAGTCCTATAAGCCTATAATGCATATGGTATCTTGTCTGCCCAATCACTGTTTTTCGTGGCCATATTTTATATGATTCTCTTGAGGTTCTTATTATCGTTAGTTTAGTCCATAACGTGAGGGTCTGTGCCTTTGGATCTTTTGATGGTCATATAAATTTTGGCTTCTCCTCAGAAGTAGTTTCCTTGGTCAAAGATTATCTTTTGTGGTAATCCATGCTTGCAAATGTTTCTGTAATGAACTTGGCTATTTTACTTGCCGTGAATTTAGAATATGATTGTGCCTCTACCCATTTGATGAATTAGTCTATTAAAATGAGAATGTACTTGTGTCCATTAGAAGACTTAGGGATGACCGGACTAACGTCAATGCCCCAGGTTATGAATTGTCACAGCGAACTTAGTGTGTGTAACTATGATGGTGGTTTGTGAATGAGATTTGAGTATATCTAACACTTGTGACATTTCTTCACGTACTCGCACAATTGTCCTCTATGGTGTTCCAATACTAACCCAATATTAGGATCTTCTTAGCCAACTTCTTGGGTTTCATGTGGGCTCTGCATATGTCTTGTTGGATGTAGTTTATGATTTCTTGTGCTTTTTCTTCATCTATGCACACAAATTGAACTTCATCGTATGATATTTTGTTTAGGATGCCTTTGTGGAGTGTGAATTGGGTGGCATATCTCCTTAGGAATCGTTTTTCCTTGTTAGCTGCATCTTCAGAGTATTTTTTGTCTCTGATAAAATCAATGATCTTAGCATACCATGGTCGTCCATCAGTGGTTAGTATACAAAGCATATCATAGGCTGGCACTTCCTTTTCTCGCATTGTAAAGGGTTGGGTTTTCACCTCTTTTTGGACATTAATCATGGATGCTAGAGTAACCAAGGCATCAGCAAACTGGTTGTTACCTCTTTGAAGGTAGTCAAATGATAATTTCTTAAGTGGTGTCAACCTTTCAATATATTCTTGATATCGTATGAGCTTCTCATCTTTAGTTCTCCATTTTCCCAGCATTTGACATATTACTTGCAAAGAGTCACTGAAAACTCTGAGCTTTCTTATGCCTATGGCTATGGAGATTTCCAAGCCCATTGCACATGCTTCATATTCCTTCATGTTGTTGGTTCATTCGAATTTTAGCTTGAATGTGAATGGGACGTGTGACCCATTAGGGGATATTAGTAATATTCCTTCACCATATCCTTTAGAGTTGGTTTCTCCGTCGAAGAAGGGTCGGCATGGTGCATTTTTTGCAGTGCAACTCATCACGACCTCATTGGGAAATATATCTTCGAGAGGCATTGCTTCGACCATAGGATGGGCTGATAAATGAATTGCAATTGCCCTTCCTTTTTATAGACTTTTGTGCTATATATTTGTTTGAATTTTAAAAAAAAAAAAACCACAAGTGTACGGATCAGTGTAGCTAATAGGTCGAACTCAAGGAGAGTATCCACTTTATCTTTAGCTTCTTTTAGTAATGCGAAAGGGTAATGATTGATTGTATTGATCTACTTCTAACTACCATCCTAACATAAATGCATCTAAAAACATCTTAACCAACACATCTAAGGAAATTAGAATTAAAATTTGGAATTAAATGACCTAACAATTCACATCTAACCCTCACCATTCATCATCTAGGAATTTAAATACTCAAACCACACAATTAAAAAGCAAATAACTGAGATAAAAAATGCTAAAAGTAAATAAATAAAATAAAAAGGCGAATAAAGCTAGAGAGAGGCACACAAGTAAGTATCTCTGCTTAGCCTGAGGGATGCATCATAAATAATATGAGCTTCCCTACTTGACCAGAGAGTACTCTTACAAGGGTTTTTCTACTTGGCTTTAGGGAAAGGATGCAATTTAAATAAGAAAGTAAAATGATGGTTCCACAGCTAGAAAGGGGCAAAGCCAACACATAATCTAGCAATGAACCTTGGGGGAAAAAGAGAGCAATAATGTAAAACTAAAATTTAAAACCTAATTTAAGAATGAAAGGGTAGTAAGAAGAGGGAATGAGAGGGGGTGAGAAGACTACTGTAGAAGCCTACTTACTTGAACTTTAATACTTGAACTTGAAAACTTGATTGAGATTTGAAATACTACCAGTACCAAAAACCAGATCTAGAATAAATCGAATCTAAAATTGCTAGTACTAGAGAAAACAAATCTGAAAGAAAAACTTGAACTTGAACAGAGATGCTTCAAAGTTTGGATCTTGTCACCTAGATCTAAAGCTTGAACTAGAGAATTAAAATTACAATACCATAAACCATAAACATGAAAGAAAACTTGCATTCATTAATTAAAACTCTATTAGCAAAATGTTTAACCAAAAAGTAAGAAGAACTAAAAAGAGCCTAAACCTAGAGAAGAGAACTAGAGAAAGAGCTAAAACCCTAAAATAGAATTGTGCCTAAGGAGAGAGAAAAATAGAGCATAAAAAATAATAACTAGCCATCCTCTCCCCTTGGATGTTTTTTATTTATAGAGAAATAGGGAGAGAGACCAACGATTAGGGTTTGGGGGGCCCACAATTGTGAGGTGGAGGAGAGAGTGTAGCCCACAATTTTCCTATATTTTTTTCTATTTTTTCTCTTTACTTCCTATTTTTTCTCTCTTATTTCCTTCTTTTTCTCTCTCTCTTCAAACTTGCACACAAACCTTGGATTTTGCACACCACAACTCACCAACTACCCTAGGTAGTTGTTGTTACCAAAAATGAATCTTCAATCATTAAGGGTGTGGTCCATCAATCATTGTTGATATTTAGAATATTCCTTATACCCCTGGGATAACTGCAGATGGGTTGATTCTGCATCTCGGTCCTGAAAAGAGTAATCACTTGTACGGGTGATCAAACAGATGAGTACTTTAAATTGAACATGTCGATCTTGCTTAGAATTTCATCATCTTGGAAAATATAAAAAGAAATAAGACCTCTTTATATGTGAAATTGGAGATATGGCGTCTGATAACCCTTAAGGCCTTAAAAATATAAAACCGGCAAAAAGAGAGTAAAACCTAAGGTAGCTCCATTCTAAATATGTAAAATGCATGTTTTAATACCCTAGATTTCACAAATAAATGTGCTCATCGGAATTCCTCCACACATAAACTTTGCTAGTCCTTGAGCAAAACAAAAAGAAAAAAAAAAAAAAAAAAACCTAACTCACTTTCGTAGGAATCACGATTGCACTTAGCATGTGCAACAAGCCTTTAAACTCCTAGGTTATCCTAGTGGACGAGTTGTGTCTCGTAGATGTTTGTAGTGAATATACACCCAAAATTTAGAAAAGAAAAGTAAATCCAACCTTGGCTAAAGGTAAAGGCCATACCGATCTGGAGCAAAGATAATTCTTCTTACACTTGATCTAGGGACCCCACACTTGAATTTTTATTACCCCATATCAATTTCAGACACAAGCACATTTCTTATTTTGGAACTCACCTTGCCTCTTCCAAAACATCTTTATCTTAAGGCAAGACCACTTGTGAAGTAATAGGGAACCTAGGACTAAGGCGTTGAGTGTTTTTTACCAAACATATTACCAAGGCATTTATGACATTTACACATACTTTCCTTCTGTGCGGTTTTCTTTCTTTTTTTTCTTTTTTTTTTATTTATAATAACTCTATCGTACTCCACTACTGTTGGCCTGAATGACATGGTGGAGCAAACACCAGACACCCAAGTTACTATATAGCTTTGCTTTTTTGCATATGCCCACATAGACAGTGATGCTAAAGTTCTTTCAGAAGTTTCTTCCCTAGGAATTTCGATCAAGACACCACGCTTCCTGAGGCGCAATGCCCTGTCTAATTCTAAGGAAATCAACTCTTACTTTTCATTTATACATTTTTCCACACGTCATTTAAAATTGTATAATTGTCAACACATACCAAATTAAAAAGAATGTCTCAACTCCAAATCAAGAATACAGGGAACCCACACACTTACATATGGTCGAACATCATAAAACAAGGGTTTCTTATTTTTTAAAAGAGAGTCTCATCTCAAGACACAAGCTTATTTCTTTTTCTCAATAGGTTTTTTTTTGTGTTCAAGATGGGTACCTTAATAAAAAATTCTTACATTCATATATCAAGCAACCGAATAGTATGATCATTAACCAAAAGATAAAGTAGGATTTCATCCTTAGCAAGCTCAAAAATAAAAGAAAACCAAACAAAGAAAAAAAAACAAAAAAAAAAAAAAAAGAAATTGAACCCCTCCCCCACACATAAGTCATGCAACGTCCTCAATGCATGGAAAGAATTAAAAGCAAAGACAATACAAGGGGGTCATACCTGGTTAAAAGTTAGTCATTAGTGTAAGAGGTTTATAGAGATCCATGACCTCTTCACTAGTAGCAGTAGGAAACTCGAGGAATAGTTTTAAATATTGACCATTAACCTTTGAAATTATCCCTATTCTTGGATTCAGAATCTCTATAGCCCCATGGGGATATACATTATGGACAATAAACAGGCCATCCCATCGGGATTTAAGCTTACTAGGGAAAAGATGCAATTGAGAGTTGTACAATAAGACCTTATCACCAATTGCAAAAGATTTACGCAGAATGTGCTTATCATGAAAAGCTTTGGTCTTTTCTTTGTAAATCCTAGAACTTTCATAGGCACCAGTCCTAAGTTCCTCCAACTCAGATAGTTGAAGACTACGATGAATACCAGCATCAGACAAATCAAAGTTGAGCTTCTTAATGGCTCAAAAGGCCTTATGCTCCAACTCAACTGGTAAGTGACATGCTTTCCCATATACCAGATGGTAGGGAGACTGACCAAGGTCGATCTTGAATGCAGTTTGATGGGCCCACAAGGCATCAATAAGCCTAAGGAACCAATCCTTACGGTTGGGATTAACAGTTTTCTCTAAGATTTGTTTGATCTACCTATTAGACACCTCCATTAAGCCACTAGTTTGGGGTGATAAGGGGTAGATAACTTATGTATGATCCCATAATTTTTCATCAAGGCCTTACAAGGTCGACTACAAAAATGGGTACCCCCTATCACTAATTATAGCACATGGTGTACCAAAGCGGGAAAAACTGTTTTCTTTGAGAAACTAAACCACCACTTTGTGATCATTAGATTTACAAGGCATCTCCTCTATCTATTTCGGAACATAATCAATGTCCAAAAGTATGCATAAGTTTTCAAAGGAATTAGGGAATGGTCCCATGAAATCAATGCCCCACACATAAAAAATCTCAACTACCAAAATATGGTTGAGGGGCATCATGTTCCTCTTATTGATAAGGCCAAAAGACTGATAGACAGAACAAGCCTTGTAAAAATCAAAAGCATTTCTAAAAAGAGTGGGCTAAAAAAATCTACATTGGAGAACATTTATGGTAGTCTTCTTAAGTCCAAAGTGTCCACCACGTGCATGATCATGGAAAAAAGATAAAATTGAGTGTTGCTCATGAACAGGAACACAACGTCTGATAATTTGGTCAGGAAAAACTTTAAAAAGATAAGGGTCATCCCAACAGAAATGCTTAACTTGGAAAAGGAATCGATACATATCTTGGGTGGACCAATGATCCAGAGTCACACCTGAAACTAAGAAGTTGACAATGTCAGCAAACCATGGTTCACTAGACACTGTAAATAATTGTTCATCTGGAAAGTTCTCGTTGACTAGAGAATCGACAGTTAAGAAATTGGGAAGCCGTGATAACTGGTCTACAACAAGGTTTTCAATGCCTTTCTTATCTCTAATTTTCAAATCAAACTCTTACAAAAGTAAAACCCACCTAATGAGACGGCTTTGGCATCCTTCTTCTAAACTAGGTATCTAAAAGCGGAATGATCAGTGTACACCACCACATGTGACCCAACTAAATAAGACTGAAACTTTTATACTGCAAACACAATAGCTAAAAATTCTTTTTCAGTGGTTGTATAATTGAGTTGTGCATCATTTAGGGTCCTACTAGCAACTTATTAATCCTTTGACTCAATACCGCTCCTATGGCAAAATCATAAGCATCACACATCAGTTCAAAAGGTTCAGTCCAAATAGGTGGTTGAACAATGGGTGCATTAGTTAACTCCTTCTTAAGTTACTCAAAGGATTCTAAGCATTCTGTAGAAAACTCAAAGGTTTGATCTTTAGCAAGTAGTGAGGTGAGAGGCCAAGCTAACTGACTAAAGTTCTTAAGAAACCTTTTGTAGAAGCCAGCATGACCAAGAAAAGACCGAACATCCTTAACAGATTGGGGAGGTGGTAAATTAACAATTAAATCCACTTTGGCTCTATCTACCTTAATTCCCTCCTTGGATACTACATGGCCTAAAACAATACCTGATTTAACCATAAAATTGCATTTCTCCAAATTCAAAATCAAATTCTTAGATATGCACATTTTCAAAACTATGCAAAGATGGTGAAGACACTCAGAATAAGAATTCCCATGAATTGAAAAGTCATCCATAAATATTTCTAACAATTTTTCAACTATTTCAAAAAATATGCTCAACATGCATCGTTGGAACATAGCAGGGGCATTGCAAAGCCCAAAGGGCATACGCCTGTAAGCAAATGTTCCATATGGCTATGTAAAAGTGATCTTATATTGGTCCTCCAAAGCAATTGGAATTTGGTTATAGCCAGAATATCCATCAAGAAAATAATAGTATTCATGTCCAGCTAACCTCTCTAATATCTAGTCAATGAATAGCAATGGGAAGTGGTCCTCCTAGGTTTTCGCATTAAGTTTCATGTAGTCTATGCACACTCTCCACCTTGATTGGACACAGGTTGGAATCAATTCGTTATTGGCATTGAGTGTCACACCCCACTCCCAGTAGACCCTATATACCATTAAGAATACCGACAGTGTGAGTAAGACACTTACCTGTCTTACAACCTACCAGGATCTCTGATAACAGTAATTTAACATTTTCATAATCTCACATCACAAACCAATATAAGCAACGGAATCAGAGTAAAGGAGCGGAATTATAAGAAAAATGGTAAAACATCTAATGGTAATATAATAGCAATAACCAAGTTATTCTGTTACATTCATCCATGACATAATATAATCTCAAGAAAATATACAATTCACAACTATATCCAAAAGTACAAAGCATGATGTACAATCTCACGGTGCTGCGTAAGCACAATGATCACAAGCATAGTCCTGATCGTGCTCCTCCACTTCTGGCATCCACCAGTCGCTCACACCATACTCCGACCTAGAAGATAATGGGTCACCCGCCATTGGCACCACGATATCTGCATCATCATCTAAAAAGGGATGTATACATGGGGTGAGCTTTCCAACTCGCTCAGTGAGGGGTGAGGTCAAACACATCTAAACAAGATGATAGCAGTAATAATTTATGATGCATGATTGTAAAAATTAAACACATAGTCCATGATGCTCATGATGCAGTTCATTTATTTATTATCTACTTAACAATACAAACTAAGTCTGGTAAATGCTACTATGGTGCATTAGGTTGTATCCCTCGTCTCGAAAATGACATCGACTACATAGCGATACAAACCCTAGCCATGATTAGAAGCCTACCGATCCCTGTATGCATCCATGGGTCACCCAGCAGACCCCTGATAACCTCCTCCTGGCAGTCACGGTATAGGTAACACATTGGCCACATCGGCCAGGTTCCTGCCTCTGATAACAATCACATCGTACCACAGGAGTGGCACTTCGGAAAGACACATCAAACATACCATAATGGGTTATCCAACGCCTCAACCCCTGTTGGCAAGGGTGCATAGCATAGGGAGTGATACCTAACCATATGTATACGATATACCTTTATAATGATACAGTTAGTATGGATTACACGATACCGAAGAGACCTCGGCCACAAAGTGTAATCCATCTCCAAATATAGTTTCGGATACACGATACCAGAGAGATCTTAGCCACAAAGTGTAACCTGAGACCGTTTACCTAATCTAGAATACATATCACAGTTGAGTATGGACTACGCAACACCGGCAAGACCTCAGCCATAAAGCATATCCATTTCCAAATGTAGTCCCTAGATATACGATAATAGTAAGACCTTTGCCACAAAGTGTAACCCGCAACTACAACTAACTCTAATGCACATAATCAATGCATGAATGCAACATACATACGGTAATCATGGCACCAGTACCACCTCAACCATGTCGGATTCTGTCTCACACACACACACACATCCTAACACACGGCGATCATGGTACCGGTACCACTCGACCACACCAGATCCCGTCATACATTTCCATACAATTCATATCAAAATCATAAATTGATAATGTAGGATATCATAATCGTATTTGAATAATTACAATTAACCATATAATTCTAAACATGTGAGTAATTTAATGATAATAAATATTTTCAAAATAAACACAGTCCATCCCTCACCTGCTTTATGATCTAGTGTGTTCAGGCTCAAGTACGGCCATCGATCGATCGATTCAATTCTGGCTTTGGGGCACGTGCACATCACTATCCTAGACACAAGGGAATCATACATTAGTACGCGTCAAAAACATCAGGAGGGACCAACATAGGTCACCCCCAAAGGGTACAAATACTATTCCTAAGTGACAATACTGTCACCAAAAATAGGGCATTTTCACCAGAAATATCAGTCCTATTTCTGGTGGAGGTGATAGAGAGCACATAAGGCTCATATGTCCACCATAAAAAACCCACTGAAAATAGCTACAGTGTTTCCTGTGCCATATTGCCTGTGGATACAGAAAGGTCCAACTCGAATTAGGGCTTTCCGGCTCGGGCCTGATTGCTGGGATTTGTTCTGTGAAGTTTGTAGGAGCTGTTCCTAGCATCATTCTAAGCCAAGAAAATTCTAATTCCACTGAGCCATTTGGGAGAGACATCGATCGAACGATCGAAACCCTAGTTGGTCTTTTGGCATTACATGTTGTCGGAGCTCACCAGGCTTGGTTCGAGCTCGGTAACAACACCGGGAGGGTAGAACATGCATCCTACAACCTTAACATGGTGTGTACACCAAGATTCTATCCATGCCTAGCTTTGTTTAGGTCAAAATGAAGAGAGAGAGTGGCATAAGAGGTTGTACTTACCTCCGATAGCGATTCTGGCAATAAGGCGATAGCCGGCACTAAGGTAGGTTCCAACCTTTTCCTTCTTCCTCTTCTTATTCCTTCCTCTCCTCTTTCTCTCCTCTCCAACATTGGGCACAAGGGAAATGAGGAAATGAATTCTCATTTCCCAACTTATAACTTAAGTGGGCCTTAAGGGTCTATTTGGTTTGGACCTCTTTTGAACCAATCGGGTTAAATCAAAATACAAGGCATGAGAACCCACACATTTAGGTCCATAAGGTGCCCATATCAAGAGGAAGGTGTGGAGGATGATTTGGGATCATCCAAAACCATTTATGATGTGAGTGATGAAGACCACTGGCATCGGAACCTCGACAGTAGCCTGTCAACCCACTGGAAATAGGCACCGGATTCAGGCCCAGGCTACTTCTGGTGGCTTGTTTCTAGTGGCCAAGACAGCTTTTTGTCCCATAGTTGGCCTTAGACATGCTCAAGGCCTTTCGACGATTATGATGCGTGCCGAAAATCAAGTGTGGGGAGTCAGGTCACTTACCGTCTGGGATCAAAAGGTATGAATCCCTTCTAGTTAGATAGGCATGCAATGCACGAACATGTGGGCTCATCTATACCCCTTTGCCAATACACATCCATGAGCCAAAATCTGATCGTACTTCTGATCACCGATCCGAGGTTGGTCACAACAATTTTTGTTTGAATTTTAAAAATATTCGCAACTGTATGGTTCAGTGTAGCTAACAGGTCGAACTTAGAGCAGCCCCTTTATCTTTAGCATCTTTTAGTAATGCAAAATTGTAATGATTGATTTTAGTGATCTACTTTTAACTACCGTCCTAACACAAATGCATCTAAAAACATCCTAACCAACACATCTAAGGAAATTGCAATTGAAATTTAGAATTAAAGTTAAAAATTAAACGACCTAACCATTCACATCTAACCCTAACCATTCATCATCTAGGGATTTAAATACTCAAACCACGCAATTAAAAAGCAAATAGCTGAAATAAAAAGTGCTGAAAAGTAAATAAATAAAATAAAATTAAAGGAATAAAGCTAGAGAGAGGCACACAAGTAGGTATCTCTACTTAGCCCAAGGGATGCACCATAAATAATATGAGCTTCCCTACTTAACCAGAGAGTACTCTTACAAGTGCTTTTCTACTTGGCTTTAGGGGAAGGGATGCAATTTAAATAAGAAAGTAAAAAGATGGTTCCATAGCTAGAGAGGGGCAAAGCCAACACATAATCTAGCCATGAACCTTAGGAGAAAAAGAGAGCAATAATATAAAACTAAAATTTAAAACCTAATTTAAGAATGAAAGAGTATTAAGAAGAGGGAATGATAGGGGCGTGAAAAGATTACTGTAGAAGCCTACTTATTTGAACTTCACTGCTTGAACTTGAAAACTTGATTGAGATTTGAAATACTACCAGTACTAAAATCCAGATCTAAAATAAACCAAATCTGAAATTACTAGTACTAGAGAAAACAAATCTAAGCGAAAAACTTGAACTTGAACAGAGATGCTTCAAAGCTTGGATCTTGTCACCTAGATCTAAACCTTGAACTAGAGAATTAAAATTACAATACCATAAACCATAAACATGAAAGAAAACTTGCATTTACTAATTAAAACTCGATTAGCAAAATGTTAAACCAAAAAGTAAAAAGAACTAAAAAGTGACTAAACCTAGAGAACATAACTAGAGAAAGAGATAAAACCCTAAAATAAAATTGGGCCTAAGGAGAGAGAAAAAGAGAGCACAAAAAATAATAACTAGCCATCCTCTCCCCTTGGACGTTTTTTATTTATAGAGAAATAGGGAGAGAGACCAACGATTACGGTTACAAAAAAATGGCAGCTAAGAGATTCGAACTTGAGACCTCCTAATAAGCAAGGGATTTTGCACACCACAACTCACCAACTATGCTAGGTAGTTATTGTTACCAAAAATGAATCTTCAATCACTTAAGGGTGTAGTCCATCGACCCTTGTTGGTATTTGGAATATTCCTTGTACCCCTGGAACAACTGCAGATGGGTTGGTTCTGCGTCTCAGTCCCGAAAAGAAAAATCACTTGTACAAGTGACCAAACGGATGTGTACTTTTAATTGAACACATCCATCTTGCTCAAAATTTTGTCTTCTTCACAACCATAAAAATAAATAGGACCTCTTTATATGTAAAATTGGAGATATGGCGCCCAATAATCCTTAAGGCCTGAAAATATAAAACTTATAAAAAGAGAGTAAACCCAAGGTAGCTCCATTCTAAATATGTAAAATGCATGTTTTACTACCCTAGATTTCACACATAAATGTGCTCAACAATATTAAATGTCAAATTCAGACAAAAGCAGAATCTATCTTACAAGTCATCCACTATGGTAGGTTCGATTAGATTTTTTGTGATGCCGCTTCTACAGTACGATGTCATTATTGTCGGAGGTGAAAACTAGCCTAATATATGATGAGATTATCAAAGGTTTGTTGGGTGACCGATGGCACATTCCGAGACCGATAGACTCTTAACTGCAACCAGGGTTTATATCGCTATTTGATCGATGTACGATTTTTGGGACGCGAGATATAATTTTTGCGGTAGCATGAACTTGAGACTTAGGCTTTGTTTGGTATCGTCTCTATTCCAGAAAAGATGTTTCGTGTCAAAAACTAACATTTCAGTTTCTGTGTCAACATTTTTTTAAACAAAAAAAGTATGTTTCAAAATTTCAAATATTTATCGGGAACGATAGTTCCTTTTTATGTAAAATGGAACAAAACTGGGAAGAAGGATCTCGTTTTTTTTGTTTTTTTTTTCACTTTTTGTTTCAAAAAAACAGAAACAGACCATAAGTGCACCAAACACTTTATTCCATTTTTTCATTCCAATAGAACAAAAAAACTCCAAAAACGTTTTTTTAGAACTATACCAAACGGAGCCTTAGTTGTATGATAGGGGGTTAATAATAAAATGAATTGCATCATTTCACATCATGGCTTATATGTGTTTGCTTGCATGAACCCCATCCCTCACTGAGCTAGTTGGAGCTTACACCACATGTGTACTTTTTAGATGATGATGTAGGTACTGTGGTGCCTATGCGCAATGATACTTCTTCCTCTATGGCTAAGTGTGGCGATGACTGGTGGACACCAGAGACCATGGAGCACGGAATGGATTGTGTATGTGATTGACACTGTCGTCATCACTTCCTTTTTCGTTATTTTTTTATATAGTTATTGATGGTCTTATATATCATTATGTCTTGGGAATTGTAATTGGGTAAACTTGTTATGATTATATTATTACTATAGATTCTCTAGTAATTGAGACTTGTGCTTATACTATTCTGCTATGGTTTTGTTTGATGGTTGTGATAGTAAAGGTACTACTAGAGATTTAGGACGGGTAAGCGTCTTAATCACACCGTATGTATTCTAGCAGGAGTGTGGTGTGAGATTATGTCATTGCCAATCAAGAATTCCTATTAATTAGAGTCAACAACTAAACTTAAGCAAATTGTTTTTTTTTTTTTTGGAATTCACAAATCTTATCATTATTGATAAGATCAAATAAAGTAAGAAAAAGTTAAATAATTAAAATATTATTTTTCCTAACCAAAAAAAAAAAAAAAAGAGGGATTCAAAAATCATATAACAATTTTTTAATCTTAAAAGTATCCACAAGATTAGAAAAGAAAGAGGTACAATTTACAGCACTTTTGTAACTGCGTCAGTTACAAAACAGAGCCAATAAATGCTATCTAAATTTGTACAAGTTAGAGAACAATATAAATCAGAGAACTTACGTTTTCATGGGAAAGAAAGGGAAAATTGAAAAGGCCTTTGGTGAGGAGTGATTCTTTGAAATGGCAACCACCTTCGGGAAATTTTTCTCTGTGATACTCCTCTTGCTCCTACTTGCAAAAAGTGAGCTTTCTCCTTCGATGTAAACATCTCCTTAATTGGGTTCTTTGTTTTAAGTCTTGAATGTTTTGTTTAATTTTTGTGTTTTTAATCAAAATTGCAGGTTCTTTTCAGCAGTGTTCATTGGATAACATCACAATTTCTCAAGTTAAACAACCAGGACAAGTGGTGGAAGGGAAACCAGAGTACTTGGTGATTGTGAATAACAACTGCATATGTACACAGTACAATCTGCAACTCAACTGCGCAGGATTCAAAACCGTGGTGAAGGTTGACCCTTCGATCTTAAGCATAAATGGGAACTCCTGCCTATTTAACAATGGTCAGCCATTCTATGGTTTCACCTCAAAGAATTTCACCTATGCATGGGATACCCCTTCTTCCTTTACTCCAAGCAGCTCTGATATTGCATGTTCCTGAGAAGGAAGATTGGTTATGAAGTTTGGAAATGGCGAAAATGCTTAAGTTGTCTATTGTGGTAGTGTTACTTTTGTTCAATAAGTTTGGTTTGTGTTTATAAACCTGAAAAGAAAACTGAAGATTAATGGACAACAGTTATTATTATATGCCTTATATAGTGTTAGTCTTGTGTGATAAGAGTCTTACCCCACGAGTCTATTATGCCCCCTTTGTGTAGAGGTTGGTGGCTTCTTTTATTGGTTGGTTGGTTGCTTTCTCCATTGACGTGGACCTGCTTATCATTGGTGGATTGGTCACTATCTAGGCTGAGGTGATTGATCTTGTAACGGTTAACCTAACTATGGTCGGCTTATGGTAAAATAACCGGCTAACCTGGTCATGGTTAGGTCAGGTGTCCATGGTCAAATCTAAAAACAGTTACGGGCACCACTATCCCATGATCAAGTATAGGGTCTAGATCCTACATGGAAGACTCGAGCCTGCACATGGGATATGGATGATGGATGTGGTCTACTAAAGCTATGACCCCTGCGATTAGCAATGTGGAGTCGGTTCAGTAGAAGATGATCACGTGTGGTCTGAATGCTCTCGGTTATGTATGAGAGTACAGTTGAGGTCAGTGAGGATAATGTCGATCAATCTTGGACTGTGGTCCAGGGTTGTCCTGGAACCGGCCAGTGTTGTCCTTTCTCAGAGGTATAATGGTATATCACGAAACAAGATTAATTGATATAGGGATGTGAACAGATCAGATAAGGATCGAATTCGGATTAGATGTGTTCGGATCCTGATATGGATATCCTTAAACAAGTAACTATGCGGATCGAATTCAGATTTTCAACTATCTATTTACTCTCTGACTTGTGTAATCCGGACCTTCCTCCCCCCAATGAATATAATTTTCTTTTAATCCATCTTTCTAAGTTGTTTTAACTCTTTTCCTCATTCTCTAGAACCTGTTCAAACTTCTAGAACCCTCAAAATCATTAATTGATTATTTAATCGGATCGGATAATTATTTTTCAGATAATTTAGATTTTAGTCCGAATACCCTTTAACTGGATACGGATACTCCTAAACGAATACGAATGCAAATTCGAATTCGATTTCGAGTATCCATTTACATCCCTAAATTGATACAAACATCTTACCTTTATAAGGTGTAGATAAGAAATGTTATTTTATCGGAAAAAAAAAAAAGAAAGAAAGAAAAAAAGAAAGAAATGTTATTTATATTTGGGAAAATTAAAGGATTTCACAATTATGTGCTTCGTTTACATAACTACTTTTCTACCAAAAAAAAAAATTCACAAAACTTCCCAGCCCATGTTTACATCAACAAATTTACTCAAAACAAAGGTATGTATTATAAAGCTACCCATTCAAAGAATCTCTTAAGTTTCTTTGACATTTTTTACCCAAGTTTCTCTTCATTGGTCCCTATCCTCTCATGATGTTGCACTTAATGCACTCACTAGAATTGATCGTTCTAGAATGATTGGAATGGAGGAGATCAGTCACCAAGGATTTTGATCCGAATCAACTGATTTGACCAAGAATTTTAAACTTGATATCAACCCTTTTCGATCCCAATCCAATCTAGATCAATATCGATTTGAAATCAGCTCTAAAATCCTTGAGGCTTTATTTGATTGCAATCATGCTTGAGTTTAAATTTTATGTGGAATTGAATTCTCATGATTTCACTCTGCTAGATTTAAAAGATGTCATATATATATATATATATATATAGGGTTGGGGTTTTCTGGTCGGACACCCCATATGGGTATCTTTTGAGGGGTTTATTTTGCATCGTAGGATCTGAAATATATAAAGATAATGTATTGATTTGGAATAAAACCCTATATGGTAATATGAAAGACAAGAACGTAGACCCTATTTGTATATACGTATATGGATGAAACAATCGAAACATCTGAATATGTTGTTAGAGTTCTTCCATAACCCATATCACTGATATTAACAAGAAATCTTCTGTTCTCTCCCAAGATCGAAGGAACCGATCTATTCCTACCAAACTCCTCACTTGAAGCTAAGATTTCAAAATCACCACGGTGAGAATTTCTTCTCTGAAATTGCAGGTTCTCAAACCCTGCTTCCTCTCCTTCTCTCTCTCTCCCTCACTCTCTCTCTCTTTCAAATCTCCAACTCGAAGGAAACTGAGAAAAACCCCTTATTCAACTTATGTTGCAACAGCTACTTGGCTAAGCGCGCTTAGCTTCTGAGGCTTTCAACTAGAGGTTGCGGGCTGCTCGTTTTGGGCTCTGCTCGAGGTGCGACATCTATCTCCTGAAAATCTAACCTCAGAAAAAATGAAAAACACATCCTGTGAGTGTGTCCCCTTTCTGGCCAGCGAACTCCCTCTCTGAAAAATGAAATCCTCTAACCTGTGATTTCTGAAACTGAAACCTTTCTCTGTCTCTACCGAAACCCTTCTATCACAGCCAATTACTCTCTGTGAAATCCTTTCTCACAAACCAGAGATTTCTCTCCTAAAATCTCTCCCTTTCCCAGCGTTTCTTCTCCTAAAGTTTCTCTTTTTTAGCCGAAATCCCTTCCAGCAACTTTCTTCCCAAAACCCCATTTCCTCCTTGACCCTTCACACAGGGTTTTCTTCCCTCGCTTCGGCAGATCTCGGCATTGGTCGGTGAATCATCCTCTTCCTTGAGACTTGAAGTATTGGGACTGAGTCACTTAGAGCAAACTGAGCAGAGAGAGAAAGAGAGAGAGAGAGAGAGAGAGAGAAGGAAAGACACTGAATAATATTTTTGCCGTCACCGTTGCTGTCCACGAGCCACCAATGGTCGCTGCTTGCAAGTATTCTCTTCCTTTTTCCATCCAGGGTTTACGATTTTTGGTTATCCCTTCTGTTTTCTTTCCTGCTAGTTATTGATTTTCCTTTCTACTTTATACCTGTAGTGGTGAGAAAGGGTGAGCTGAACAAGACGGCCGTCGGAGCTCTAACTTATTGTCTTTTTTCAAGTGAATGGAGCTCTGATTTGCTCTTGCTTTTTCATCAGTGCCTGGTGGACAAACGGTAAATTCCCAAAGATACAAACGTGCTCTTAGTTTCTTCAATGCTTGTGCTTTTTTCAGCTTATTTGCTTAACTTTTGTATGAATTTTTGGCTTTATTGGTTCTCAGTGATGGGTTTAGGGTTTTGATTCATGAGTTGCCCCGTTCATACACTTTAGTTTTAATTCAAATTTTAAGCTTCAAATCTTTGAGATCGACATATGCTTTTTGCCTTTAATTTTTTAGTTTTCTTGATTTTTTCGGATTAAAGCTGAAAATTATTGAGTTTCGATTTATAATAAAAGAACGTTTCTGAGTTCTGAAGTCCATGTTTGAGAACTCCCAACCCTTTTAAACAGATGTCCTACTTGAAACTAGTTAGTAACCATGCTAATGAAAGGCCAGTTCTCAACAAGACAACTAAGAACTACTCTAACAGTTGGATCACTCGATATCATTATCAGTTGGTTACAGCATGTAAAGTAGCAGCTAAAAACAACAGCAACACCTAACAGCATGGTGTTTCAAATCATAGCAACCATGCTTTGGAATGAAACCTAACCCTGGAGACACAAACAGTACCAGTATCTTGTCCATCGCAAAACAGAAAAAATAGGCAGAATACCGAAAAAAATAAGTAACAACAAAAATAACAAGTTACTCTGATGGTACTGGTATCTCAATCGAAGGTAGGCCTCTTAGATTTGAATAACCCTTCTGTTCCTAATTTCATAAGCACCAATCCAGACAAGAACTAAAGATTTGAATTTGGAAAGAAAACATAGAAGAACCCAACAGGTCTAGGTTTTCCTCTGTTATGTTTCTATTTTCTCTGAGTAACAGATATTTAAAAGCTACAAATGAGTCCATTAATTGGTGTCAATTTGTGAATCGAGTCAAATCAAATTAGGGAAGTGGAAATCCCAATATTTTCTCAGGCTGGTTGATTAGTTTTGGGGTCCTTCTGATCTCAAATATTTAGTTGATGCAATGCGATCCTTCATTTCAAATGCTGCCATGGTTCACACTCACAGCTCTAGAGCTGCACCTAGTGCTGATGGAACTGCCTTGGCTGATCTTGCAAAGTTTGTAGAACCCATTGTTCTTCTTAATAATGAGGTTGTCAAAATATCGACAATTCTTCTACAGCCAGGTTGCTCAGAAGTGCATCAACAAATGAAGGAAGACTCTTCCGTGTTGAATGTAGAAGAGAAAAAGGATCAGACTTTGAAATTCCCAGTATTAAATTCACAAGATCCAAATGGGAAAGCTCCACCTGTGCTAAAGCTTGGTGATATATCTGTGGTTTATGTTTGTGAATTGCCTAAAATTAAGGGAAAGTTTGATCCTGCAAAAGTTGTTGCCCTTGGATTGAAAGTTGGTCCCAAATATCATGAACTACAATTTGGGCACTCAGTCATGTTAGATCGTCAAAATATAATGGTTGGTTGAATGAAAAATCTTGATTTTTCCTACTTGTAATCTATTTATTTATGTATGTTCCTAAAATGTACATATGCAGACTCTGAGGAAGGACATGATTTACAAATAAGTGGTTATTTGATCCATCTTTCTTATTTAGTACCCACTTTATTCTTTGTTCTTATTTGCTTGGTTATGCAGGTTCATCCAAGCGATGTACTTGGTCCTTCAGTTCTTGGTTCTATTGTACTCCTTGTCGACTCCCCTATACTGTCTCATTTGCAGGAGTTGTTGTCTACGCAGTCTCTCGATACCTATTATGTAGACTCCGTGGACCAAAACTTGAATACGGTTAAGTCTGTGAATTGTATAATTCATTTGAGTCCTTCATTTATCACAATGACTCCTGAATACCAAAATTGGATGAAAAGATTTGGTGGAGCACAGCATATCATGGCTGGACATGAAATGTGACGTTTAATTCTTATTTCAAATATCAAATGACCCCTTAGGATTTCTAACCTTGGAGGTTTCTTATTTGGTACTAATATTATTAGTATTTTTTTAATTGCCTTTTGTTCACAGAAAGAACTTGGAAATTCCAGTTCTAAAATCCAATGCAAGAATCACAGCACGACTTAATTACTTGTGTCCTCAATTCTTCCCAGCTCCAGGATTTTAGTCTCTTCAGGACCTAAAGAACTCCACGCCTGAGTACATCACCTCATGTGAGGTTTGTCAATATTTCATAATTTCCTCTTAGAAGAGATGCTGAATTGATTACAGGATTGAACTATGTTATGTTGATAAGTTGGTAGTTACTATAGAAAAACAGGGGAATTAAGCAAAATCAGTTTCTTCTTTCTAGGGTTCTGTTCAAAAGTGTTGTGAAATTTTTTCTGCTGAAAATCTACTAAAGGTCTGTAGGCAATTGACTGTAGACACTTCTTGTGAGGAGTAAGACTTAGTTCCTTGGTTGTTTGATCTTTTAAAGAATATAAACAATGTGATAATGTTGTTGCTCCAAATTCAGTGCTCCTTGCCCCTGCTTCCCATTCACTCTACCCTTCCAAGAAAAAGGAGCCTTTTCCAAATCCTTACTGAAGATAATCGCCATTTTTTTCATATAAATTGTAAGATCCATAGTTTTATTGTTCAAGATGTATTGCAAGCCAAAAACTCTTCTTGACCTAATTTATTAGTTCAAGATGTTTTTGATTACTTTTTATGTTCTATTGATATATATTCACTATTTGTTCTTGACACTTTTTGTCCACTAGTTTCCTGTTACCTTGTTTCCGAACTCTTATTTGTAACCATTATGATGACTAGAAATCTGACAGTAGTAGGGGAACTTGCTAATAGCCTTAGCTTTCCTTAGGGTTATGTCACTCATTAGTAGGAGTCATTATTCTTTAGCGAAAAATGATTTTCTTCTTATATTCTGGTGGAGTTCATCCATCTTTCATCCATCCTCATTTGTTTCAAATTGTAGCATGGCCTTTACTGTCATTATTAGTTAATGTTCAATAACTTTTCGTTTTTTAAAACTTCTAATATCCCCTTTATGTGTTACAGTTCCATTTGTGTCCTTATGCACAGCTTGGATTGGATAGATCTGGGATCCCAAGCTTGTTGACTCCAATAGAAGTTGTCAATGAACTTCTATCAGAGATTCTAGAGGTTGAGATTGCTGCTGAACAAGTTAGGCAATTCTGGGTGGAGTACCAGAGACATGAAATTGTAATACTATTTGAAGTACATTCACAATTAAGGTGGTGGTACACTACTGTAGAAGTACATCCATGAAGCTTGTAACATTGTAACCCCATTACTTTGACCGAATGTTGTATTTTGTGGATAAAACTGAATGGCATGTCAAAAGAGTGCTGCCAATTACTGTTCATGGCATGTCAAACCTGAATGGCTTCCTACCCCTCTAGCTGCGCAAAGCATAGGTGTCAACTATTTGAGGTTCAAGTCCATTCTTGTAGCAATTTATCTAGATACCATATTTTCTTCCATGGAAATGAGTCCATTAATTGGTGTCAATTTGTGAACTGAGTCAAATGTAAATTAAGGAAGTGGAAATCCATCTATTTTCTCAGGCTGGTTGATCAGTTTTAATTAAAGTTGTATTGAACTCTATTCCCTCCTAATAAAGTGTGTAATGTTTTAAACTATTAATTTATCCTTTTGGAAAAATGTTGAGCATGGCAACCCTTTAATGCAGCTTTTATGTACACTCATTCAAGTGTCCTGACTGTTTACCTCTGCTTTCCCCATCTATATAGTGTACCCATCTTAACCAAAAGAAAAGAAAAAAGCCCAAAATCTTTCTTCCAAAAATGGAAAAGGAAGAGAGAGGGAGGGAGGGAGGGGACGAGAGGGGGGGAGGGAGAGAAGTGGAGAACTTCCATTAAGCTTTAGGCTTTCTTGCGACAGATCTCGACTAGTTCACATCCATATCTAAACAACAGAAACCAAAAAACTATTGCACTCGACTTAGAAACCTTGACATGATCATACCATTTATTCATTTCTTTGCTGCATCTGTACATTCTTTTTTTTTTACAAACTGGTTGTTTCTGCACTATATATTTATGAAAATCTTATTCAATAATTTACAGAATTTTGACCATCTGAGATTTCCACAAAGGGTCGGGCACTTTTAAACCCATGATTCTGTAGAATTGGTGCATTTCCTGGGCGACAGAAATCATCACTTCCAAACCTGAAAAATGGATCAGTAATTCATGTAAGTGCATAACCTTAACTTGTTTTAAATCTTCACTATAGTAGTGTAAATATATCTAGGGGAAGGGGAAAGGGAAATGCAATCGACAATCAATTCCAGTAATTTGCTATTGGCTTCAAGGGACAAGCAAGAAACTGCCACACTGCCCCCCCCCCCCCGGGTACAAGGGAAGGTAAAAGTGACCAACTTTAAACCCCACCCCCAAAAAAATAAAAAATTGGCATTTCATTTTGGGGCACTCCAATTGCCTATTTCAAACTTGTATTACTCGGCTCAAGTGGAAACTGATGTGTGTGAATACATATCCCAGATGCAAGAAACTGTAAAATACCAAACACATGGTAGTACCTTAACATATCAAAACTCTAAACAAGAATGGGTGAGAAATCCTAGAAATATTAGTAGAAATTACCTGCTGCACTAGCAGCCACTGCTACCTGAATGACATCTGTCACAAATAAGATATCTAGGCAATGCTACCTAGGCAATGCTAGGTTGATTATTACCTTCATTGCTGCTAATTACCATCTACATTTCATCCGTGAAGAACACTCCTAAGTCAGGATAAGTAATTCAGTTTATCAGTCTTGTTCTCTAAAGATCATTTAGCTGTTTCAGTTGATCATTCAAAAATTTATCTTGGTTTCTACTTGGAAGTTCTATTTAACCTATGGCCTGCACTCTGCAAAAACCTTGTTTAATCATATTCATGAATCTGCTTTAAGAACTTCAATATAGTGACTGGTTAACGTAAAGTTCATGAAATCTTGTTTAACCTATGGCCTGCACTCTTCAAACAGAACCTGTTCAAGGATCATCTGGATTCAAAGCAAGCAACTATTCCAATAATTGACCAAGCAAATCAAGCAGTGGATAAGTTCCTATATTTTATCTAGTCCATGAAGAATAGAACTCTAAAGTATCCAACCAACCACCTCATAAACATTTTAACAAGAGGCCATTGAAACATTTTATAATAAGTTGTCAATATATAATGCAGAAGTAGTCCTGATAGTGTGTAGCTCAATGCATAAAATTTAAATTTTTGCATAGAAGAGTCATTTAAATATCATAGTCCGTGGTCTGTATCAGAAAACACACTTCTTAGGGAAATGCCTTCATCCTTTAGTATATTCTGATCATGGTTTATTGTCCAAGTATCTGAATTCTGAACCATTACTTCTCATGTCTTGTGAGAACTTGTAAGAACCCTCAATGCAGTATCCCATCAAGGGCACCTGCATTAGATTTTAAAGAATACAGTCACAGATAATAATCAATAAAAACTAAATAATTGCTCCCATTTACTTCTATTGTTTCAATTTACTATTAAAGAAACTGTGACCAGGCACAAGATACAGACCTATAGATGCAACCAAAAACAACTGTTGGCCATGGGAAACATGCACTCTAATGCATATTAAAGAAACAACAATACCCCAAAATACTGATTGTTGTGGATAAAAAATTAGTGTTGATTGCTTTTCCTTTAAATCTAAGCTAATGAGCTAAACCAAGAGCATTACAAGGTTACCGGTTTCCCTTAAGATTTGATTAAACCAAGGATACTAAACTGACCCAGTAAGACAGGCTGGTCACTAAATTAAATTCATAATTCACTAAGAAAGTAAATGGAAGCAATTGCAATTGCTTAGGTCCTTGACATGCGTCCTTAAACCTGTCCCTGCAAAATCGCAACAAATTTTCAATTTGAAATAAAGTCATAGTAGATGTATCATTCCGGGAGAGAAAACGAACATGTTAAACAAGACAAACAATCTGCATACCTGAAGTAGGGTGAGAACATTAGCAAGCCACTTGGCAGATCTAAAAAACAGACCTCATCCATCATCTTTCCAAAGAACATAAGCACCTCCTATTTGCGAGAACCTGCACCTCCCATGATATAATAACGTATAACAATATAGCCATTGTAACACAAGAATAGTACTAGAAGTATCCAGTCCTGTTGTAGTTCTGGATCTTCTTCCCTTTCTGGCTACGAATGAACCAAAACCATCAGGTGGAACCCATTTCACACAAAAAAATAAAAATGAGACGAGACCTGGAAATAAGGCGCTAGGGTTGACGAGATGAGAATGAAGGAGAGAAGGATGGAGGAGCTGGTTGAAGAGAATCGACGAGTCGATGTATGGATTTAGATAACAGGGGTTTGTGGTCCGGAAGAAAATTGATGAGCTCAGAAGGTGTTAGATTTTGACGAGATGGGAAGGGAGAGGGAGGGAGAAAGATAATGGAGGATGACTGAAAGGGAGATACCATACACTCACTTTCTATCTCCCACTATTCCTTCTCTCCCATTCACAATGTTCTCTCTCCCTACCTTCGTCTCTTTGCCTCACTCCTTCTCTGCTCCCACTCACTCTCCATGTTTCTGCAAACCTTTTCTGCCTCCCAGGCCCTCTCTCTTTCCTTGCTCCTATGCACACAATCTCCCCCACTCTTTCTATTCTCTCCCATTTTTTTCTCGTCTATACTCTAACGGGGGATTGGAAATTTCTCCATTCCCGCCTACAGAGACATTTACAAAATCCATTCCCGCCTAAGAGTCATGCATATGATTGAAAAAAATTCATTCAATAAAGTATAGTGAGCCGTACTGAAAGACATTAGTCGCACATGATCGATGACACATTGCTTCTCTAAGCGGTGTCAATTTTGGACCGGTTTTGGTTCGATTTCATTGGTTTCTATGTGAGAATGAGTGAAATCAAACAAAAATCAATAAGGATACATCAGTTTTGGTTGGGTTTGGTTTGATTTTGGTTTTTTATCAGTTTACTATCGGTTTGATTATTTGGTTTGGTCTACCTTTTGATTTTCATTTTTCCATGTAAATATATTCAAAAGTAAGGGGGGGTGAATTTATTTTTAATGAATTTCAAGTCGTTATCAGTTTTGATCCGAATTCTAAAGTTCAATTTGATGTCTTATCGATTTCAATGTGTACCAATTTGTTTTCAGTCTCACAAACCCCCAACCCAAAACACAATCCAATAAACTCATATCAATTTTGGGGTGAACCTAGCTCGATTCGTTCGGAGGGTTGATGTGGGCAAGCCAAATGGTTAAACTATAAATGAATCTCTACATTTTACTGGCAAGCTAATGACTTGTCCGTTCTCTGCCCTTTATTATATCTCTTTTATGAGTCACCTTGGAATATTAATTTGAGTGGCCCATTACCCTATATCCGATACATAATATTCCATATCCCATGCCCTATACCTTATACCCTTACACATTTACACTCTAAACCCTTACCTTATACCCACGTACACTTATACCCATAGTTAGTAAATTCACGAATAATACGTGGATTTTTTGTCGTGCCCAAACGTTTCAATAAAAAAGTCATAATCAACCCAAAAAATTTGTAATATACACATATTCAATAGGTACCCATATTATATGCGTATAATACGTTTTATTCTTATTAATACGTTTAGTTTGGGATTAAAAAAAAAAAAACTTAACCTCAAAATTCAAAATGGCACTTTCCCTTTTCATATGTTTCTTGATTTTGAGATAAAGATAGATGACACGCGTCTCTCTTTCTTATTTTATTAATTTCAACCCTTCTTTTCATATTCTCCCTCACTCTCTCCTTTATTACCTTATATCATTTATTAACTTCATTTCAAGCTTGTCCTAAATCTATTAACCAAATACCTTATGTGTTCACCCTCTTGTTCCTATCCATTAGTCTTTTTAAATATATTTAGTTATAATTTTGCAACCCAATTTAAAATCTTACATTAATTACAAATCTACCGTTGATTATTACGATTGAATTATTGAATATCTGAATGGACCTATATGTGATCTGATTATAGTTTTAGAATACAGATCCACATCAATAGAGGTTGCTGTGGATTTTCTTGTTTGATAAGATAATATCAACGATGATATTTAATTTGTTAAATGATTATCAATGTTGGCAAAAGAACACCCTTTTTATGTTTATCTTGGCTCTATTCATGACAAAATACAACAATGAATCTAGGATCCTACAACTATTTATCTTATAGTTATTTGGGTCATAAGGTGAAAGCTTTAAGTACTGGTCCTTGAGCTTGCAACATGCCATGTAAAGATGTGAATTTGAAACTGAAACCGAAACCGAAACCGAATCTAGCCGTTTAAGTCGAAATTGCAAAACCATTTAGTAAATGGTTCGGTTTTGGTCTCAAGTTTTAGGCCGATTAGCTAAACGGGTCAAATTAGTTTTAATCGTTTAACCCGATGGTTTCAAACCGAATTGAACTCGTGAAAAACATAACCGTTTAAACTGTCAAACCGATCCGATTAACCCGTATAATGATTAAGTAAACAACTTTTGGAGATAATATTTTTTCTTTTAACCTCATATGAAATTCTTTGGACATTAGTATCATATTCTAAGTAATTATTTTCTTCCTTTATATAGCTGAGATGGATGGAGAGGAATTATTTGAAGCCTTGGAAGATGTGTTTTCAGAGCCTTCTACTTTTACTTTAGCATCATCCGCCACTACTACCGGTGTTCATTAGTAGTTTTGTTTGCATATCACTTTATCAACATAATATTTTATTTTGCTTAGTTGTTTGGTTGTTTTAACAAAACATAATGGTTTGCAGTTCACATTCTCAAGATTGAATCGTTTATCACCAAAAGCAAATTTTAGTAAACAAGCAAATAAACTAGCAAATCTATTGCTAACTATTTAAAAACCGTATGGAATAAAACGAAATCGAAACCGTTTAAAACCGTGAAACCAAAACCGTTTAAAAATCATGGAACCGAAACCGTTTACTAAACAGTTGCGGTTTCAGAAAGTGCAACCGTTTAGTAAATGGTGTGTTTTGATATCAATCAAATAAATGTGAACCGAACCGAACCGCACTGTTTAAACCAAAACTGAATTGATTAACACCCTTATTGCCATGGGAGAGGGTAATGATCACCAAAAAACAATGAGTTTAAAGTGTAACATACATGATAATTGTTATTTGCACGACTATTAAAATTCAATGAGTCTTGATGGATTTGAACCACCATCTCTTGGGTAATCCCCAAGTGCTCTACCAGTTTGAGCTAAAGACTCTCATACAAGAAGAATGAGAGTAATCACAAAGCCCACTCTAAAATCATCAAACAAGGCTATCACAAATATAAAAGGTAATTGTGAAATAGGTTTCATGAATTGAAATATGTCCATCAAGTCCAATTCTAAACACTTATGACCCAAGAGAAGTTTCACAAAACCAAGGATTACGCAAATAGAAGCACATTCAAGAATCACATCATATGCTCCAAGTACCATTTTATTGTTGTTCAGCTATTGATTTAAAAATTCTACAACACCTTCAGCATAGTCAATTTAACCCAAGGGTATACCCCACCTCTTTGTAGACTGAATGAATCATACTCAGACAATTTATATACAGCAGTCATCTTTACCTTCAGCTTTTGAAGATCTGCTTGAATAACTTCTCAACACCACCTTCTTGAAGAACTCTGGCACCCAACCTCAATTTTCCCTTCACAGTTACAGATACCTTGGGCCCCAATCTAACTGTAACATCCAACAATTTGGAACAACATTCAAATACTGTTCACTATTCTAACCAATGGCAATACTAGTTTTGAGAAGAAAGAAAAAGGAACAAAAAATAGATAATTCAACACTAACAATAAGACGATTACCATGCTCACAAACTCCATGTGTGAATCTACCAGTTTTTTTCCCCAGCTTGCTGATCCATTCTTTCAGTGTGTCAACTCTGTCTGCATTGTCAAAGCTAAACCATTAATGCATAGCTTAAAGATTTAAAATATTTTGTTATAGGTAATAGTATAGCAAATTAGTTTTTGAATATTCGCAATATATAACCATGACAGAAACAGAGACAGAGAGATTACATTGTTTGGATCTGGGAGACTCCTTTGAAGGAGTGGAAATAACGTATGGGCACCTTGATTGCTTGCCACTGAGTCAGCTTTATCCATCTCCATAAGATACGATCATCAATAAAAATAGAGAAAAATGGTCCTCACTCCATGAAGACAAGCCAATACAAGTCTCAGGGATATTGGGTTGCTGAATTTACTGAGCATTGCAATTGTAATCATCAAATACAACAAGCTTGTAAACTATCAAGATTCAGAATAGTTTGTTAGATTGAAGCATACATTGCTTAGTGATAGTATTGCTTAGAAGTAATGTTCACACATCACTATAAAAGATTGCATTAATCAATCAAAAAGCCCAACCACCATTTCTCTAGAAAAAAATTTCTTAAGAAAAAAATTTCTTACAGCAGCAAACAGTGAAGTCAAAACCTGCTTAGAAAGGAATGACAATTAAAAAAGCCTTCTGTTAAGGACAATGCAATGCATGTGCATGCATATGTGTAAAGCATGGTTTTTGGCTTTCTTAACTAGTCATCTTGAGGTGAAAGGGAGTGGTTAGTAACAAACAAAAGAACCTCAAGGCTTCTTTGATAAAAAAGAATGTGGAAGGGGGAGATAGGGCAGCAACTCATATTTTATGATTTGGCAAGTAGGGAAATGGCTTCACCACATCAGACCTAGTACTTCTCATAGGCCATAATCACACATCAAAAATTATGAAAATGAAACCCCCCAAAAAAAGAGGGGGATACTAACTGATCAAATCACAAGTCCAGCATCATCATCAAACCTAGATAAGAAGTAATAGAAGAAAAGGAAAAGGAACTTACAGGAAAAAGTAGGGAAAGCTTTGGACTTTCCTGGGCTGCAATCACTTGACTCACTTGACTAACAGAGATGCCTCTAGCCTACGTTGTTTGCAATTGACTGCTTGGTTGCATTTTCAAGTGGTTGACATGCATGCATTGCATAATTCCATAGTATCTACACAAATTAAAGAGTCCTACCAACCAAGGTTTTGGTTATGAAACAAAAATGGTAGAATTATTATTAAAAACTGGAGAGACTGAATGGTGAATTTCTTTTTCCTCCATGAAAACAAATTTTAAAGAAGAATAAAAACAAACAATTGGTGGGTGAGAAAGTAAAAGCATATCTCATCAATCACGAATTGGGCACATAGAGTAAGGATTGAGGGCAATACTCTTGTTCTTGACGGGAAATTAAAAGGGGGTCTTCCTTCTTGATCTCATGAGGGAACCACTGAGCAACTTCTAGCCAATGAGCTTCTTATGGAGAACCTTGTGAGGTGATCTTTGGATTGTTGGGTTCAAAACGTGACCGAATATCCTTATCCTCGCCTTTGTCGCACCTCTTATGACCGCTGCCACCAACATACTCCTCGAGATGTTGCCGCTAAGGCTCATTATTCCAATTTAGTTCGTCTTTTACTCTAGCCTCTAGGTCCTCCAATCAATACTCTCTGCTACAACCCACCGCAACACAATTGAATGTAGGAGACATGGCTGTTTTCCGTATATCTTCAGCAATGTTAGGGTTAAGCACTTACTGAGTGAGGTAAGTTGAATACAGATCTGTCTGCAATACGAGTTGGGAATCTCCACTTCAGATATGTCTGCAACTTGCCGCTGAGAGCGTTCTGTGCTTTACCACCGTCGCGTAGAGCTCGGAGACTGAACCCGCCACTCTCGTTTCTCCGTCTCCTGCAACCATCGATATCTTCTCTCAAAACAAAGCACTCTGATGATAGAGAACAGGAGTGTTATTTGGGAATTGGAATCGTATTGTCTTAAAAATTGATGTGTATATCGTATAAGGTTATGTAATTAAATCAACGAACCAGATTTTATTATGCCAATTCGAGGAATGAGATTGAACCCAACCATGGATTCCCTTATCTGGTCGGCAGACCAGAAAAACTTTTGCCTATATATATATATATATAGGTGGTTTGGGGGATTCCTAAACTAGGTGAGGAACCTGAGGTTTTGAACTCGAAACCTCCTGGAGGCTAGGCTCTACTACACTAGCCACAAGTCAGCTATTGTCATCAAATATACCATTATATTATATCTTACTTTCAAAATCCAAAAATACAAATAATAGCATTCTTGTTGTGTAGTCAGATTTCTTATACGTGGAGACATTTTTGTCCATCAATTCATTTTTCTGGTGTTATTTACATAACAATTGTCATTTGTACTTACTATTCTACGATTGTTCAACTGATTTTGGTATGACCAATTTAATCAAAAGGGTCTTCATGAATTCTAGCCATCATCCTCTTGGAACATGCTTGAGACATGTTCATGTTACAAGTGCCCTACCTAAAATAGGTAAAGACCTATAAAATAGAGTTTGGAATTTACAAGTAACTAATTAATAAGAACTTACCCATAAAACTTGCTTCAAAAGGAGTGCCAAATGGTGACCCTTTTTTCTCTCTCTCTCTTTTAGGCTTGCATTCTTAGAAAACAACTCAATAATTGTTTACTAAGTGATAAGTAAATTTTTTTTATTTTATTAAACTATACATACCCACCAACACTCCATTTCCAACATTACTTGTCTTAAGTTTCACAACATAATTTACCATGACCCAAGATCATGTTCAAAACATTAGCCAGCAATATTATTTACGATATGTCATTCAAAAGAGACTAAAATAAAAGCACTTTAAGATACGTTCTTCAAACACTGAAGTCACGATAAGAGATCCTCATCCATGCTAACCAAAGGATTTCAATTCATATCATAATTAGTTTCAAAAAAACTTGTGACACAAAACATGAAATGAGTTGTGACATGATTAAAATGAAAAAAAAAAAAGGCAGAGAGCGAGAGACAGAACAAACTTAGATGCAAAATTAGATTAAAACCTAAACATTGAATTGAGTGACTGGAACAACAATGGTCAAGAAATATTCCATAGAGAGTTCAACAGAGTTATGGCAAAATGTGCACATGTTGTAAACATTCGTAGAAAATCAATCAAACAAGTAACCAAGGAATGGAACTGTGCACAACCCATTCACACTACTAGTGGGGAGTTCTTGGGTTTCCTTTGTAGGAATGGGTTCTCAAGGTGTGAAATCTGCAACTGCTACACCGGTGTAATGAGTATCGGGTGGTTGAGAGCCTCTGGGAGCGCATGCCTAAATGCTCTCAACCGCTCAATACTCACCACACCTCATCGCTCGTTGTAGAGGATGTGGACTCGTTCTCGAGACTACCAATGAAAAAAATCAAGATTGAATTTCTCCTCTGAAAAAAAATAGAAACACTCAAAAATATTATAGCATGCACTTAACTATAAAATAAATAAAGGCAGTGGGTTAGCTGCCATGCTTCGTGGCTCCTACACCAATGTGGGCGCCAATGAGAGCATGCACAGGGCATCCAAGGGGATATGAATGAGGTGGTCATTTTATTGCCCTATGTGAGAGGCTTTTTCCCATAAATAAATCTTAACAAGAGTGAAACATCCTTTCAACTACCTTAAGCTACATGAAAATTTTGAAAACTAACCCATGGGAGAATCTGGATTAAAACTTCAAAGAGAAGACAACAACAATGGAATTGAACAAAAATGGAAAAAAAAAAATGCCTAAACGTCAAATACAAATGCAAAGCACGAGTTAGTTTGCAGAACATATGACTCCTATATGGCTATGGCTACATGTGGTAGTTATTCGGAAAAAAAAATTCTGGCATTTTTTTGTTTTACGAGAACAAAAAAACTGAATCTTCCTTTTGGTGTTCACAGTTCATTTTTCCTTTTTATTTTTTTTTTATTAATGAACCGGGTAAAAAAAACGCCAGAAACAAGAAATGTTGGAACTTGGTAACCATGTTCCAACATTAGAGTTTCGTTCCAAAATAAAATTTTGACATAGAAACGGAAAATTCTGATTTTAACACGAAATGTCATTTCTAGAATAGAATCAAACGCTAACTATATCTGATATTTTAAGAGTAAGAGAAAGGGTGGTATTGGACTTTGTCCTATCATAGTACCTATTTCGATATCTCATAGTTTTAAACCACAGAACTTGAGGAGAGATTGAATAACGCTATAATTAGATTAACCATTCAGTTGTCTGAACATTGAAAAGCAACATAGCAATCGTGGTTCCAAGCTAGTTGTACATAAATTGGTGTGGTTCATGATCCATTAGGAGTACAAGGAATGAAAACAACATGTTTAACATTATACATTAATATTGCATGTTACACTAGACTTTATTACTATTGTGGAAAAAATATGCAACTGACAAGGACATATCAAATAAACCGAGCGGCCAGCAGTCCTAGAACATACGAGGCTAGCCGAACGGCCTAAGCCTTACAAGGCCATCCATCCATCTTGAAGCAGACGCCCAGACCAAAAGCAAACTGACCGACCAATTTTACCAAAGGGACTTTGACAGCCGAATGGCTAAGCAAGCGCCAGCATAGGGAGGACATTATATGAATGTCCTACCATATAGCTATCTGAATCATTGAACAAAGCCCAACTACACTAGTTCCTTGACCGAACAGACGGCCAAAGTATACACCATCTGAATGGATTTTTGGCATGAATAGTCTGTCACTCGGAGTAAGTAGCTCAGTAATCGAACCACTCAACTTAGGTCATTCAGCCTGAGACTCCAACAGTTTTCTTCATCAAGATACGCCTAAAAGGACTTACCAAGTCTAGCACAGAATTATAATATCCGAAGTAACCCTGGTCCAGAAGGGACTTTTGACAGAATATTGAATCTTCCCTAGAATGAAGGATATCTCATCATATCCTCCGGGATATGGCCAATACGTGGAGTTCCCATAGCTAGGATATCCTTTATTTTGAATTTTTGGTTACAACTCTTGCTATATTCAGACTCCTACCAGCATTAGCAAAGCGGGACTCACCTGATGGCTGCCATCATCAGTTATGAATACCCCAATAAATCTCTTTTCAGAGGATGGATCTTTTTCTATTCTTACTAGAATTATTACAAATACCCAGGTAAACCTCTTTTTAGATTACGGATCTTTTTCTATTCTTACTGGAATTATGTGTTTGCTGATAGTACTGATTTAGGCATCAGAGAGACTCCCGCCAAATCTGCCCAATGCTCACTCTCTTGTGCGTGTTTCCCTATGCAAGTTGTGGAGACCCCCTAAGACGATTTCTCGTGACAACAATTACTAATTACATCATAACTAATACAAGTGTCTAATGGTCTCTTGACTTCATGCACTATTTTATCTTGAATTTGAGAAGAACTGTCAAATCTAAGACAAAAACTTCTAAATTATTCTTTTTAATTCCTTGATAAGTAAGAAAAAGGCATCAAGATGAACCAAGCAGGTCAAAATGCAGGGGTGAAGGAGATTAAAGCTGCAGAAGTGGCATACTCAATGACGAGGAAAAGACTTAACAATTGCTTTGGAAAAAGTGATTACTGATTAATGGCAACCACCCTCAGGGCCTTTTTCTGTCCAATTCTCCTTCTCTTACTCCAACTTGCTAAGGTTGTGTTTTCTCCATGGTTTTAAGTATCGGTGCGTATCATGCCATATCAGTCGATACGTATTCATATCGGTCAATACGTATACATATCAGTAGATATCAGTACGATACATACTTATACGCTACGGGGAATTTTGGGCTCTCTTTTGTGTATCGACGTATCGTATGTATCGTATCGTGCCATACTGTGTCGATACCAATACGTACGATACTCTGCGATACGAACTTTTGAAAATATGAAAATTCCTGAGAGTATCGATACGTATCAGTACGTATCGAATGTATCGTGTAGTATCGAGCCGTATCATACCTTATCGGTACGATACGGCTACTTAAGTGTGAATGTGCCTTTTGTTATTTGAAACAAACACTTCAAACTCTCACCAACAGTTTTCTATATTTTTCTTCTTTCTTCCCCTTTGATTCACATACCTTTTTGGAGACTCAAATGGTAGATTGAAAGAAACATTGTGGAAGTGAATGATTCAAAGAAGGAGAAAAACATAGTCCAAGAAGAACCTTGAAGGCTTGAACTTGAAAATTGAAACATTTGAATAGTAAATTCTTGAATCTTTACTCACTTTTTTCAACTTTAACCTTAGATTTTCAAGTTTTTTTATAAATCTAAGGTTCATCATACTTAAAATCACATTTTGTGCATCATTATTACATGAAATCATTGGATTTATAAGGATTTACAAACTTTTTTCAAGAGAAAATGAGGGTTTCAATTTTTTTCAAATTTCTTAGATCTACTCATGCTCAATGATTAAAAATGTTTAGATTTTTTATATGTTATGTAAAAAACAAGTGTTCTACAACTTCCATGAAAATTTTTTATTTTTCTCAAAAAAATATATTTTTTTAATTTTTTTATTTCCGAAATTAATTTTAAAAAAAATCCCCAAATTTTTTTTTTTTTAGAAAATTTAGTTCATTCAACTCTTAAAAGTAATGTCATAACTTATAATTACTAAATACATGATTTCAAATAAAACCCACATTTTTTCCCCAAAAAAGTGAGGGTTTCAATTTTTTTTTTTTTTTATTTCTTAGATCTATTCAAATATATTGGTCCACACTTTGTTGATTTTTTATATGTTCTTTAAAAACATTTAATCTACAACTTTTATAAAAAAAATTTAATTTTTCTAAATAGTTTGAACCAAGGATTTGAACCACCACGACACTCTTCACGACACTCATCACAGTAGCAATGCAATGGAGAAAGAAAAAACTGTAGAAACTCAAACCTCATCATTTTGAACATTTTCAACTCAATATATTTGTCTATCAATACGATACCCTCTACTTAAGTATTTATGCATTCTACATGTTATATATAGTTTTTTTTTAACTGTTTTTTTATGCAAAAGTGTATAAAAATGTGTTCCCTATCCATTTATGTGCATATCTTTAGCGTATCTTAGCGTATCTCCGATACGATACGATATCCTCCGATACGTATCTTAATTTTGACCGACCGATACGGTGACCAATACCGATACTTTAATCCTTGGTTTTCTCCTTTGATAGATCATGTCTTTAATTGGGATCTTTATTTTAATTCTTGTATGTTTTGTTTAATTTTGTGTTTTAGATCAAAATTACATATTCTACCCAGCAGTGTTTATTGCATGGCATCAGAATTTCTCAAGCTGAACAACTAGGACAAATGGTGGAAGAAAAACCACAGTACTTAGTGAATGTGACCAACGACTGCATATGTACACAATACAATCTGAAACTCAACTGCCCATGTTCAATACAGTGGGGAAAGTTGACTCTTTGATCTTAAGCATAGATGGAACTCCTACCCAATTAAAAATGTCAATCTTAATGGTTTCACCTCAATTAATTTCACTTATGCATGGGATACCCCTTCTTTCTTTACTCCAAACAGTATAGCATTTCCTTGAGAAGGAAGTTTGGTTAGGGACTTTGGAAATGGCGGAAATGCTCCAGTTTATGTTGTAGTGTAAGTTTGGTTTCTGTTCATAAATCAGAAAAGAAAACCGAAGATTGAAGACACTTGTTATTATATGCTTCAAACGATTAACAGAAAACACCATTAATCCTCTGAAAATAAAAATGTAGAGATGTTTAATTCCTAAAATGTTTATAATTAGGGGTGTGAATTTGGCCCTGACGGCTCGAACCCGCCCTGAGCCTAAACTGGGCCTAGGTTAAGATTTCTGATCAAAGGGTGGGTTAGGGTTGAAAAACATTGACCCTATGTCATAATTGGGCCAGGCCTAGGTTGAGGCCTAAATCCAGCATGGTCGGCCAAACTCCAGTCCCGATTTTACTTTGATTTATATAATATAATTTAGGGTTGTCATCCTATCCTTTTATTATGAATAATGAAATTTGAGTTCGCTGATTCTTATGGTCAGCTGTCTTAAACATCTATTATTATGTTGCACATCATAATTTTAATTATGTATTGATCAATCAATCTATTGGTGTTTTTTTTTTATTTTTTTATTTTTCTTCTCAGTCAATGGGTTAGCCAAACCCTAGAAAAATAAGAGCCAATTAGGGTTGGCCCAGCCCAATCCGGGTCTATTAGGGCCAGATTGAGATGACATGAGCTCGACAGGGTTGGGTTGGGCCTGGGTTGAGTTTTGGTAACTCAAGGTTGGTTGGGCTGGGGTTTAAGAAACCCCGGGTTGGACCCAGCCCAACCCGGACTTATTTCACCCCTTCTTATAATGAAGGAAAAACAGAGGAAAACCCTGAAAACATAGGACCGGAACAAGATTGATCTAAGATTCAAGAGGTTTATAGAGTGCACTCTCAACATGTGTAGAGAAGAAGAAAGGTGATGTATTTTAAAAGAAAGAAAACATCATAGATCCATAGCATGCAGTAGGGAAGAACTACATAGACATGATGAAACATGGATACCAACATCATTAAATAAGTGTATGACCACTACCCAAAGAGGTAGGATCACACCCCCTAATACATACAAAGTCTAGCTAGAATACCCACAAAAAAGTAATGAAAAGTAAAAGGGGTATTAATGAAGAAAGCTCAACAACGATAATGAGAAAAAGGTGCAAAATGGTTGGAGGGCTCTAGACTCAGTTGATAAGCTTCAACACGGACTCTAGCTTTCACAAAGACTTAATGCTTTAAAACTTGCTCTCCATATGCTGAAACATGAACCAAAAAACGAAGAGAATGCCTAAAGAATCAAATATGGAGCCAAAGGATCCCTCCCAACCTGGAGAAGTCTATATTCATAGACTTCGGAGGAATTACAACCCCCTCCACACGTTTTAGGGTTTGGGTAAACCATCTAAACCACTCGCGGAGCATCTATGAGATAATCATCTCACCAATGGTGTAAAATAAAGCCAACACTTGACCAAACTCTATCCAACTTTTGGGAGGTGTCTCATGTCCATAAGACACCTTAACCTCATAGGAATCAAATTATCTAGAGTGCATCGGTGTCAAAATGGGCCATGTCTTTGTATAAAAGAAGCTTCTACGAGTCACGGGGGAAAGGATCTTAGTCGACATCCCTAAGGCATTGTTTGACGCATCCATTGAAGGGAATTGATGTCAATGGACCTACTCCTCGATGTCGACACTGTCCCTTTCTAATGTTGATTCATATAAGGTGTGTTGTTATGCACTTTTGGATTCCCTTTTGAACCAGGCTAGTTCTAACGAGAACTGGGATAGGGCTATCTTACCTAGTGTAGGAACTATAAACTAGAAATTCCTGTAATTTAGGCTACATGTGTTCGAATTGGATGATTCAAAAATTATTGTTACATGTATTTTTCATACCTTAACTTGGGATAGGAATTGGGGATTGTACTGGCCAACCGGGATTGCCGCCAAAGAAACATCCTAATCATTGAAACAAAATCTCTTCTCAAATAAGGATCTAATGAGCTCAATTCCCTCCCAAAGTGAGGGTGCGGCAAAATAATCCAATATTAGAGCAGCTCGGCACTTCCGTATTGAAAACCACATTACGGATAAGATCTTTCCTCCAGATATATTTTTGTCATTTCTCATGGATAGTTCTTGAACATGTCAAGTCTATAGATATAGAATCCTTATGCCTCAAGGGGTAGTTCTCATCTTCTGAGCAACCTCTAAGGGTGACAAAATAAGGTGTCTACAATGGGGCTCTGTGAGAACAATGGCTGTTGGATAACCCTAGCCTGAAGAGGAATGACACACATGCTTGTCCTTCATCTCATCTCTTAGGGAAAGAGAGAGATGGCCAAATAAGATTTGTCTCTTAGAATCAGGGTCTATGCCCATACAAAAAAATGACTTTATGACCACCCAACGGGGGGAATCTCAAACCAATAGTCTGAGTAAGGGTCTAGTTGTGGTCCAAGGAAGGTGTTAAGCACCCAGTCCATCTAATACGAATCAGTTTTCCTATTACTTAGAAAAAATAGATCTAATATATGCTATATAATATACAAAAAAGAACAACCAAAATTAAAGAGATAAAGTTTAGGAACACAAACGCAGAGGTCGACTACAAAACAAGGGTTAGTATGCTGAATATAAATAGGATGAACATAATATGCAAGATGTGTACATAGGACAAGGATAAATAAATAACAACATCATGAGGATAAGGATTCAAAACCCTCAGTAGGCAAACCCTTAATGAACGAATACATAAAATAACCAAAGAAAAAAACATTAAAATGATGCAACCTCAACTTTCATGAAAAAATATAACAAAATAAGCATAAAATCGTGCACAATAAAATAAGTGAAAATTACCTAAATGTCTCTAAGGTTAAAACAAAAACCTAGAAAATTTTGGAAAAATCCCTAAAAATAGGAAAACTATCCCAAGGAGAAATCAATGATGAAAACATGATAAACACATCATAAGACGGACACATTACATATTTCTATAATATGAAATAGAATAAGAAAGATTATGTATTTTACAAGTACACACCATGAATTCAAAGTATGAAACATAAACAAACTACATGGAGATCATAAAACATAGATGCTAAATCACTAAGCATCCAAAAATATCATCCTATTATGGAAATTCGTGAATAATAAAATATAACAAAATTACAAAAAATGCCTCTGAGGCCTATCTCTATCTAACAAAAGCTTTTGAACGCCGTTAGGGAAGAGGATCTTAATCAACATCCATATTGAACTGTTCGACACATCTATTGAGAGGAGTCAACATCGACTGGACCTTGATGTCAACACGACCCCTTTCCCAAGTCGATTCATATAGGAAGGCATTTTATAATATTTTTCTATTGTGGCTGGTTCACTTCTGAACCAGGCTAGTTCTAAAGAGAAATGGGTAGGGCTATCCTATCCAGCATAAGGACTATGAACTTGGAATGGCTATAACTTGGGCAATAGACGTCCGAATCGGATACTTCAAAAACCATATTCTTTCACGTATTTTGGATACCTCGACTAGGCATAGGAATTGAGGATCGTATTGTCCAGCAAGGACTGCAGCCAAAGAAACATCCTAGTCATTAAAATGAAATCTTTTTTAAATAAGGAGTAAATGAGCTCAACTTCTTCCCAAAATGGAAGTATGAAAAAGTTGTTCGACACAGGCACATCTCAGCAACTTCTGGACTGAAAACCACATAGCGGATAAGAATTCCTCTATAGGAGTATTTTGGTCATTTCACATGGATGGTTCGTGAATAAATCAAGTTTATAAATATAGGATCTTTACGCCTCAAAGGATACTAATCATCATCCGAACAGCCTCCGGGGGTGACAAAATGAAGTGTCTACACCACCTAGCATTCTATGGTTGACAAACCATTAACAATTAGTAATTTTTTGGCACCCCATTAATAATTATGTCACAACCATATAGTTCTTATATATAAAAATGGAAAATCTAAATTAATAATTATCAACAATTTGTGGATAATTAATGCTCCAAACTATACTAATTTAGGTACTTTGTTTTTTTTTTTTTTTTAAGATTTAATTACTACGTTTTATTAGAGTAATAACTACTCCCTGAATTTGGAATAGATAGAAATTCTTTAAAAATTAAAAATCTTCAACCAAAGAGAAGGTAAAGACTTCAAAGGCCTTTGGTCGGTAGAGAGATTCACTGAAATGGCAACCGCTCTCAGGGCTATACTCTCTGAAACTCTTAATCTCCTGCTCGCTAAGGGGAAGTTTTCTTCTTTGATCTCCTAATGAGGTTTTGAAACTGTATTTTGCGTTCCTTGTTTTCTCTCGTTATGATTATATCATCAAATGATGAATTGCACAAGTTCTGTCCAATATACCTTAGATAATATTGATATTTCTCAATCTCAAACAGGAAAAGTGGTGGAAGGGAAACCTGAGTACGGTGTGACTGTGAGTGACCAATGCGGATGTGTACAATGGAATTTAACACTTACCTGTCCGGGATTTAATACAGTTGAGAAGGTTATTAATCCTTTGATCTTACTGGACTCCATCTTGGAAGCCGAAATTTCTATAATTAATGCAAATAGTCGACCAACCTTTTTACCTTAAGCCACTAGATTTTCATCCTTTCTTATCAGAATGTCACATCCATCTGCATTGAAGGCAAATTTATAGCCTTGATCTACTAGCTGTCCCATAGATATAAGATTTTTATACAGTTTTGGAAAATATAAAACATTAAATAAATATTTGATGGTCCATTTGACTCGTGTAAAATAATACTGCCTCGGCCTTTGATTTCTAGAGATGTATTACCTCCAGTAATAACCCCAAATGCATTTATGAATGGTTCTTTGGAGGCGAATATATCTTCCCTCATAATCATATGGTTTGAACATGCTGAATCAATAAATCACTGATTTCTGTCAATGTTTATGTCACACCCCATTTCCAATAATCCCAATTTATCATTAGAAGTACCTGTGGTGTGAGTAAGACATTTACCCGTCTTATCAGCCTATCAAAATCTCTAATAGTAGTACCTTAATATACATAATCTCAGAACACGAACCAACCATTAGCAGCGGAATCAGAGTATAATAGCGGATCATAAATTAAAATGGGAAATTATCTAATGATATTACAAAATCATAACCATGTTATCACATTTACAAATGTCCATGACTTATACATAATAAGCCCAAAAGAATACCAACGTGTTCGGTATCAAAATCAATCAAAGTCCATCGTGCAACTCAAGGTGTCGCATATGCACAGTGGTCACAGGCACAATTCTGATCATGCTCTTCGGCTTCTGGCATCCACCAGTTTCTTACTCCATAGTTAGGTCCCGAAGAGGTTGAGTTACCACCTAACGGCACTACTGTACCTACATCATCATCTAAAAAGTAGCATATACGTGGGGTGAGCTTCCAATTTGCTCAGTGAGGGGTGGGGTTCATGCACAATCGAGCACAAGTAGTCATATATACAATAATTCATTATGACATGTATACAGGAATTAAACACATAGTCCATTATGCGAATGATGCAATCCATTTGATTATTGAACCACCTAACAATACAACTAAGTCTGGTAAATGCTACTATGATACATTAGGTTGTATCCTTAGACCCAGCACTCGCACATTGGTCACTCAGCGGTATAAACCCTAGTCGTGATTAGGAGCCCACTGGTCTCAGTATTCGACCATCGGTCATCCAGCAAATCTTTAATAACCCCCTCCCGGTAGTCATAGCACCAAAATTACCACCGGTCACGCCAGATTAGTTCCCATCTTCGGCAACAATCACATCGTATTGCGGGTGTGACATTCTAGAAGGGTTCATTGAACATACCACCATTGGGTTATCCAACACTTTACCCCCTGTTGGCAAGGGGACGTAGCATAGGGAATATCACATAACCAAAAATATTCTCATGTCTTCCATAACGATACAGTTAGTATGGACCACGCAACACCGGAATCACCATCGGCCATAAAGCAAGTCCATTTCCATGTATAAACCCGGGGTACATGATACTAGAATTACCATCGGCCACAAAGTGTAACCCACGACTATATACCTATTATAGCATACAAGTAGTTGAGTATGGACTATGCAATACCGGAATTACCATCGGTCATAAAGCGTATCCATTTTCAAATGCAGTCTTAGAGTACACAATATCGGAATTACCATCGGCCACGAAGTGTAATCCGTGACTACATCTAATCTAATGCACATAATCAATGCATGAATGCAACATCTACATGCAATCACAGTACCGAAGCCACCTCGGCCACACTAGATCCCATCACACACATCATCATACATCACATATTCAAATTCCAATTTCATGACATAACAATTCAATAAATAGCACATCATGATATCCACATATGAATTTAAAAATTTAAATGCATTTATAATTCTAACACATGTGAGCATTTACAAAATACGAAACACTCCCAAAATAAAATCAACCATCTCTCACCTTGGTTGTTCTTAGTTGGATCAAGCTCTGAGTATGTCAACCAGGTATCAACTCACGATCGATCTCATTGTACGTGTTTCTCTCTGTCCTAGGTACACAAGTAATCGGGTGTTAACAAGTGTCAAAAACACCGAAGGGGGACTCAAAAGGCTACCCCAAGAAGTAGCTAGAACCATTGTCAATTTTGACAGTACTGGGTAGGTCACCAAAAATATGCCACCGAAAATAGACTGATTCCATCAAAAATATCAGTTTTGTTTCCAGTGGACCAAATAGAGGGCTCCTAAGGGTCCAAACTTCACCGGAAATATGCCACTGGAAACAACCCAAGAGGTTGTTCTAGTGGGTGTTTCCGGTTGACTCCCAGAAATGAACCCACGAATTTGCATTTTTCTGGCTCGAACCTGATCGTCAGGATTCGTTCCATGGAGTTTGTAGAGGGTCTTCCCACCTTTATTTTAGGCTAAAGAAATCCCGATTCTATTAGGCCATTTGGGAGATACGACGATCAAAAGATTGAAACCCTAGATGATCATTTGGTCAACCTTGTGACCGGAGCTCTCCCGGCTTGGTTTGAGCTCGACTACCATACCGGGATGGTAAAATGAACATTCCCCAAGCTCTGGGAGGTGTCAGGGTTAAGGCTCACCTCTTGCTCAACTATCCTAGGTCAAAATGAAGAGAGAGAGAGAGAGAGAGAGAGAGAGAGAGAGAGAGAGTGTCTAGTAGGGGATGTCAAAATTACCTCTGGCAAGATTATGGAAAGGAGTGGCGGAGCCGAGAGCTAAGGTGAGCTCCAATCTCCTCCGCCTTCCTCTTCTCCTTCCTTCTCTTCCATTTTCTCCTTTTCGTTCCCTCTCCCACATTTTGGACAAGTGAGAGGTGAGAAATGAACTCACTTCTCGTATTTATACTAAGTCACATACTTAGGGTTTGGTTGGCCCATATCTGATCAAATTAGGTTATTCCATGATTCGGGACACGTGGGTCCACCTCCTTAGACTCACATGGTGTGCAAGTCATGGGGGAGGAGTGGGAGAGTGTGTGTGGGGTCTTTCAAAGCTGTTCATGATGTGGGTGGTGGGGTCCACGGGCATCGGAAATCAACCAGCAACCTATTAGGCCACCAAAAATATGCCACCAGATTGTAGAACTACTGGTGCCGCCTTTGTTGGATGGGAGAGATTGATGCCAATACTGTGATCGACTTGTCCCACAAGATCTTCCCCGAGCATCAGGGAACAATGCTTCATTTTATTTATCCTTCTTTTAAGTATTGCTTGATTCTAGTTTTCTCCTTTCAAGCAATGCTTTTTTCTAAAGAAAAAGACTAACAATTTCTTCCATTGGTGGCTTAGTGAACAACTACCCTTATTGAATTCAGTCTTAAAATTTCCTAAAATGATAGCAATTTGGATGTTGTTCTCCATTTTAATGCCTATACCCTCCATTTGATCACAAAGATATTTAATTTTACAAGAAAATTCAGCAATAGTGGAAGTAACTTGTTTGCATTACCATAATTCCGCTTCCAATAATGCCTCTCTTATTCCACTTTCCTGTTCATGCATAGTGTCTAAAGGATCCCAAGCTTCTTTTTTCAAGTCTAGCTCCCTCACGTAGGAGAGCATGTCTAATCCATGGGAAATCTAAATTGCATGTAGTGCTTTCCCATTATTCCTTCTCCATGCAGTGATTCTAGCTTGATTCCCCACTAGTTTGGTATCTATTCCATCAACAATGCCCCAAAGACCTTGGCCTATAAGCAATTCTTAAGCCATAACTTACAGTTCCCATAAGTTAAGAACTTCTTGAACGATGGCATTCGTTGTTGTCATTTAAAATTGGAGCTTGCAATGAAGACAATCTAATCCCTTTTTCATCACTCTTTGAGCCAACCTAGCTCTAGTACCATTTAAATAAGAAAAACAGAGAAGCAAGATAATGGATAAGAACAAAATATAAAAGTGATTCTCTGTTTTCACTTAATCACATTCGAATACAAGAACTCCAATTTATAAGAAAAACAACATAAAGATTCAATGATAGACTTCTATATAAACTCAACAACCTTGACCGATTAATTCTCAACCACTTAACCGAGCAACACTCAAATAATTCTAATTGACTACGTACCCAATAGAATTAATAACATAAATACAAACGAATTATTCATGGATTCCTCCTACAAATAAGTAATAATAACTCAACATGAAGACAAATTAGGTTTGAAAAACATTGACTTTGCGTTAGGGTTGGGCAGGGCCTGGGTTTAGGCTTGGACCAAGGCCCAACCCAGCCCAACCCTGATTTTAACCTTGATTTATATCATATAATTTAAGGCTATCATCCTATCCTTTTATTCAAAATAAAGAAATTTGGGTCATTGATTCATATGGTCAGGTTTTCTAAACATCTATTATTGTGTTGCATTTCATAACTTTAGTTGTGTATTGATCATTTGATCTATTAGTGCTTTTTTTTTTTTTTTTTAGATATATGAGGCACAAATGGAAAAACCAAGGTCCTATTCAATGAAATTTAGGTTATTGATTCTTATGGTCAAGTCTCTTCAACATCTATTATTGTGTTGTATTTCATAATTTTAATTGTGTATTGATTATTTAATCTAGTATTGTTTCTTTTTAATATATATATATATATATATTTGTTTGTTTAATATATTTGACACGAATGGCAAAAACAGGTCAACATGTGTTAACCCAACCATTTCGAAAATAGGGCCAACCTAGCCTAATAAGGGTCAATTAGGGACTGAATTCGATTGGCATGAGGCCAGTATGGTTGGGTCTAGGGATGAGCTTGATAGGGTTCGGTTGGGCCTAGGTTGAGTTTTAGGAATCCATGGTTTTGCTGGGGTTTTAAGAAACCTTGGCCCCACCCGGCCTTGTTTCTCACGAATTAAGGTTTTTAAACCCTAAAGTTAATCTATAAAAAAAAAAAAAAGCCTAAAGTCATGAAAAGACTTATTTTTATCCTATTGTGGGTCAATTTAAACCTTATATGGACTATAAGGCTGAAGCCCATACTGTTTATAAAAGGTGGATTTGGGGCTTATACGTCAGTTGCGTTTTAACCCAGCTCAGCCCATGCGAACCCAACCTAGACCAAGCCTTCTTTTAAAAATTGTTTGGACCCATTGTTATTAAATGGAGGAAATTACAATGACCTCCCTTAGAGAATCTAACAATAACATTCCACCCCCAACAAAGAAAACTATTGCTCATTAGTTCACTCCGTTAGTGGTTAGCGGTTAAGTGCTGACATCCTTAGTTTGCCATTTTCGAAATGGCAAAATTACCTTTATGAATATTTAAGTTACTAAAGTACCCTTCTCCATATTATAGTCCCATAAATCGAAGACGATAAATCAAAGGTCGAAGAATCCTAAATCGAAGGAAATTACCCTTATGATTTCTCTCGCGATCTCTCTCGTTGTCAAAGAACCCTAAATCGAAGGCGATTCTCATCTAGGTTCAAACCTTGCGATTTCTCTCGTTGTCGAAGAACCCTAAATCGAAGGCAATTGTCTCCACTGAGGAAAAAGCTTCACCTACGATTGTTGTTGTGTTCAAGCTCGCCTTTCAAGCACAAGCCCCTTTTTTAAGAGACTATTTTTTGAGCTGAAGAAAAGAGCTACGATTACTGTTGTGTTCAAGACTTGACCAGAGCCATTGATTCATTGAGTCCCTTCCTTCCAAGCGGTTATTTTCTGTAAGTCTTTCCCTTCATCTCTCTTTCTTACTATCTAGTTAAAAAATTATGATTTCTAACATTAGGGTTTTCTTCAACTTGTAGGTGCAAGGAAGAACCAAACTGAAAACCCTAAATCTAAAGGAAGAGGTAATTCTTAGGACCTTTTGAAGGATCTTAATTCATTCTATATTTTCTGAAGGAGTAGGTTCTTCTTCCTTATTCCTAATGGAAATTATTGAATTCCTTTGGATTTTGTTTTATGAACCTCAATAAATCAGACCACTTATGCAATTTGTTCTCCTCATCTTTTGTACTTAATCTTCTAAATTTGAAATTAAATTATTTTATTATCAACTCTCCTTATGCAGTGCTGCCTACAAACATGGATGAGAGAGTCTTAGTGTTTTACAATTATGATGGGATAGTTGTTGAGAAATTAGTGGACCCAAATAAATATGGTACTTGAAAATGGTAAATGATATTTATAATACAATTGTCGTGGGTGTTCCCCCTGTAGGACACACAGTGAGATTCAATATCAAATGTCTATTACCATATGGGAAAACTAAGATTGAAATGAATAATGATAGAAGTGTTATGTAATTGTTTCTTTGAATGAAAAATTGAACTACATTGATTTGCGTGTATGGAACCTATTTGTGGATAAGAACCCAACCAATGACTATACCATAATGGCTACCTGAGTATAGTATTTACCAGGAAACTACAAACTAGTACAATTAATGTTGTTGGCATTGGTGAATACACCATTAATGTTGTGAATACTAGGACTAGTAGGCATGAAAAGGAACCTGTTATATTGAGTGGTGCTCCATGCAGGGATTTGAGTGGTTCATTTGGTACTGGTGGTACCACTATTGCGGTTACAAGGGCTAACAGTAGGTCTCTTCCTACTATTGGGGAATTTCGTAGATCACAAACTATTGGGGTTGCTAGTAACAATGCGTCCAATTGTAATGAAACTTTTTATGTGTGATTTTGAATTAAATGATGATGAGGAGGATAGTGATTTCGAATGTGAAGAAAACTAAAGTGAAAGTGATGAGGATGATGTAGAGAATGATTTAAGAGAAGGCTATGTTAATGATGACAAAGAGGATGATGGCCAATTGTCATATTACAACTCAGATGACTATCCTGCACCAGATTGCAAACAATATCACATGATCAAGATGGAAGAGTGTACTTGAAAGTAGGACAATTGTTTCATGATGTGGATCATTTTAGGAGCGTCCTATAGGATTATCTTATACAAGAGGGGTTTAAAGTTTTGAGCTAAGAAATGAGAAGGCTAGGGTGACAGCTATGTGTGCAGATGATGGATGCAAATGGGGATACATACCTCATCTATTGAGGATAAAAATACATATATGATCAAGTCATATACCCCTGAGCATTCATGCATCAAAGTTACTAAAAGTCCACTGTAACTTCAACTTGGATTGCAAAGAAACTTTCTGACAGGCTGAGGGTAGAGCCTGAAATGAATGCTAAAAGTATGGTAACATATTAAGGGAGACTTATGGTATTAAAGTAAATCGAATGCAATACTACAGGGCAACAGTGAGAGCTAAGGGAGAAACTGAAGGTAGCCATCTAAAGTCATATGCAAAATTTCCTAGGTATGGTGAGGTGTTGAGAGAGAGGAATCCGAGCACTGTTTTCAAGCTACCGTATCATGATAGATATGACTTGAGAAGAAATCCTATTTTTAAAATGGCATTTGTTTGCATTGAAGCATGTAAGAGAGGTTTTCTAGTTGGTTGCAAGCTTTGTTTAGGTATAGATGGTTGTCATTTGAAAGGAAGATATGATGGAGTATTGTTGGCTGCAGTTTTAATTAATCGGAACAATGGACTTTTTTCAGTTGCATTTAGTGAGGTGGAAATAGAAAGCAAAGAATATTGGTTGTGGCTTCTTTACAATTTTTATGTTTCCTTGCAATTGGATGGGAATGACATGGGCCTGACATTCATGTCAGACAAGCAAAACGTATTATGATTACAACTTCAACTCCTGCATTTATGTACAAATTTAATTAAAAAAGATAAGAGTTTAATCTATCATATGTTTGCGTTGATTTGTGTAGGGACTTCCAGATGCAATTGCTGATATCTTTCTAGGAGCACATCATAGGAATTGTAGTAGACATCTCTATTGCAATTTCAAAACATTATATCCTGGCCTACTATTGAAGAGTCATTTTTTGGACTACGGCTAGAGCTCATAATGTATTTATTTTTTAGAAAACCATGAAACAGATAAAGGATACCAACACCGGTGCATTTGACTGATTGTCCAAGAAATCCATCTACATATACACATTTGATTTCATATCCAAGAGTGATCATATCACCAAGAACATGACAGAGTGTTTCAACTAGTGGATAAGAATTTTGAGAACCAAGCCAATTTTAACTTTGATTGACCAACTCATATTTAAATTGATGAAAAGAATGCAGAAAAGATATGAGAATTCTTTCAGCTTTATGGGAAAAATAACTCCAAATATAATGAAGAAGTTGAGAATAATGAAGGAAGATTCAAGATTCTGTAATGTTATTGGTGATATGATCACTCTTAGATATGAAACCAAATGCGTGTATGTAGATGGATTTCTTGGACAATCAGTCAGGCCAGTTGTCAAGATGAAAATAATGAAGGAATTTTGAGAACCAAGCCATCTGGTCAGGATGAGTTTGAAGTAATAGAAGGTAGGTTAAGATTTGTTGTTAGTTTGAGAATTGGGACTTGTAGTTATCAAATATGGGATGCAATAGGGATACCTTGTAAGCATGTGGCATCAGCCATCACATTTAATCAGGGAAATCTTGAAGACTATTGTGACAGGGATACCTTATCAAATATACTACAGAGAAATATAGGCTTGAAAACAAGGAGGTAATTCATCCTATGCCAGATCTTGATCTATTGAAAACCGATATTGGCTAAGGTGTTGTACAACCTCCTCCATTGAAGAGGCTTCTAGGTTGATCCAAAAAAAAAAGGGGGAAACTTAGTGAGGAAGCTCCACCAGAATTTAAGAAGAAATCTTCTTCTGTTAGGTGTGATATATGCAGAAAAGAAGGACATAACAAAATAACTTGGCAAAAAGATTCATCTAACCAGCCAATTACTATATTGAAGGTATTATACTACCAAGCCACTCCCTCCACCCATAACTTCATAATGCAGGTTCTAATATATACTCTATTTGTTTCTTGTGCAGAAGAAGCAAAAAAAATATGGAGGTTGTAAAAGAAATCACTAGTTCTCAAAGATTCATAAGGTCTTAGGCATCTTCTATGGTCACCAATGGCCGTAGTCAAACAAAGAAAATAGCAAAAATGGCTGCTAAGAGGGCAAGGAGAAAGGCAAGAATGGATGGTGCTGGAGATGGTGCCAGTATTCATGGCTTATTTTAGGATAAGAGAATGGACTCATATTTTGGTATTTGAAAGTATCACTAGTTATAATATTTGATGGCTCATTAGTTTGACTGTTGACACATATTTTTCTTCGAATATCATTGTATCTCCTTTTAGGTTTGCTTGCTTATTTAAGAATGGTGAACTTCCTTATTTATGGAGTTAAGTATGCATGGTTATTTATGAAAATTTCTGTTTCTAAATGGATACTGGAGTCAATCTTGTTCTTTGTTGTGTATGTACATCACAAGGGAGTAGATGGTGGTGAAAAAAAAAAAATCTCATTTCATTAATAACTTCAAAATAGGTCCTTCATTAAAACTCATAGAAGCCCTAGTACATGATCCCAACAACTAACCTTTTTTTCATTTTTTAATAATCATCACAACAAAGAACACTTACATAACAACTATCGCAATAGTCAATGTTCCAAAAGACTTCTCCATCGGCGTCATTCTTTTCTTCAGGCTTCAGATCTCTTCTCTCACCTGTTGATTTTCTTGCATTCTTTCACCTCCAATTGTTTGTGGATTGTCTCCCATCAATTTTGTCGATTTGGTACATCAATGGCTTCACACCAGGAGAAGAACCCACATCCACTTGGTGTATATTTGCAACAATAGTATAAAATGTTCTTATTTTTAAAAGACTCTGATATTCTCACTAATGCTCTTTTTTGACATTTGCCGATACAGTTCAAATACTTTAATGAGCTTTGGTTGCCGTCAAGATGTTGACATTGTCTATCTGTAAAACAAAGACGATAAAAATGTGAGCATTACGAACATTGGCCGATTACAGTACAATCCACCAGAGTAGCACAATGTTGGAATAATTAATAAAAATCAATACTCTTGTGATTGGCCGATTACAGTTTTAAACAACATTTTGATGGCATCCAAGGATCAGCAGTGTTGGAATAATTAATAAAAATAAAAAAAATTCTTAGCAGTATACCAATTTCAAAGATTGAAAAAAAAAAAAACTCAAGATTGGAATAATTTTATTCTAATTCTTTCAGTTTCAAAACCCTAGTGATTGGAAATGTTTTTTTCTCTATACCAAAAACCTTAAATCATACATAGAATGATATGTAAAGCATTCTTTCAAATAGAAAGTGGAAGCAAACATTTCAGACAGAGAACAAAATGTAAAGTACAATATGTAAGCATCGTTTATACCCTTCATTTTAGAAAGAAAACCAGAAAATGGAAGCAAATGGAGATAAAGTTTAGAGAATGATATGTAGAGTAAAATACATAGAACCCAAGGTGCCGCTGCACCAGGTCGTCCTCGCTGCTTAGGTCAACGCCGCTGCACCAGGTCGTCGTCTCCCTCAGGTTGTCGCCTCGTCTCAGGTCGGTGCACAATGGAAAGTGGTTGGGTCTATCTACTCCAACAATAATGTAAATGTGGCTTATGGCTTATAAGGAAAGACATAGGTAAGGGCAACTTCGTATTTTCATGTTTTAAGTTTTGTCAGTTAACATTATTAGCCTAAACATGGGACAGTTGCAATAGTTTTTTCTGCTGGGGTGCCATGATATTGTCAGATGCTCCAGGGAGGTCACTGTAATTTCCTCTATTAAATATGTTTGTGGGTAGGGGTGTCAATTTGTGGCCCGAACCGGGTAAATCGATCGGGATCGACCGTTTAAAGACCGGCCCGGCCCGGACCGTTTATTAAACGTGTCGGGCTTGAGCCTGGCCCGTTTATAAATGGTCGGTCTCGGTTTTACTACTTGAACCGTCGGGCGCCCGACGGAGACTGACCGAATAACGCCCGACCGAGACCGGCCTATTGTGCACCGACTTGGCCCGACCCTTTAATGATTGTAGAATACCTATTTTACCCCCCAAATTAAAGAATAAAAACTAAAAAGTAAAGACATGTTCACATTTTAAATAATGGTTATATTTTGTATCATTTATTGATTTATTGTCATTTTTTTGGGCTTGCATAAGTGGGCCGGAATATAATAGCACATTTTAAAGAGGGCCCGTTTAAAAACCGGTTAAAGCCCGTTTAACATTAAACATGTCCGTAGCCCGGTTAAGGCCCGACTAAAGCCCGATTAAAGTGGCCCGATTATAACCTGAGACCGGCCGACCGAATATAAAGTGTACCATGCCCTCAATAACTAAGCCCGATTAGTTAAATGGGCGGACATGGTGTAGCCTTTGAAAGTCTTCAAGCCCGATTAAGCCCGACCGAAACCGAACCAACCCGACCGGTTGACACCCCTATTTGTGGGCATGTGTATTGCAAATATTTCTCTTCACTTGCCATCCTTTCACTTCCCTTTCCTCATTTTCCCTGCAACCAAACAAACCTGTTGTAGGAAAATTGGGGGAAAATGAAAAAGAAAACCTACATTGGGGCAGTGATCCTGCGACTCCTCAGCATCGTATTGTTCTCATTCATCTTCTTCAGAGTGAGAGTAAGGGAACGGATCGATCTCAGTCACCATTGGGGTGCCACTTTTGACTGCTTAAGAAATAACCACCACACCATCCAAATCCAAAACCAAAGTGAGAGTCGCGAATAGAGATGCTGAGAAGAAAACCAAGCAAGATCGAGGTCAAGATCGAAGACAAAGAAGAACTAGAAGAAGCCCGCAAGCGCTCCGCCTCCAACTCCACCACCTCCGCCTCCACCGCCGCCGCCGCTCTCCTCGATCACCTAGACCGCAACAAAGATCCCTCCACCAAAGCCCACCGCATCGGCCTATCTACCTAACACCAAAACAACCCCCCCTCCCCCCACCCTCACCCAAAAAAAAACAAAAAAAACTCTCCAATCCTTCAACCACCAGGGAGTACTTGGTAGATCAGATAGATGGAGGTAGAGGTGAAGCTACGCCTCCCTGACTCCGCTTCTCACCAGAAGCTCTCCGACCTCCTCAAACCCTTCCACCTCATAACCCACCTCCAAGAAAATGTCTTCTTCGACGGCGGCACCGCTGAGCTCTCATGCAAGCGCGCAGTCCTCCGCATCCGCTTCTACAACGGCGACTCCCGTTGCGTCGTCTCTCTCAAAGCCAAAGCCGTTCTCGTCGATGGCATCAGTCGCGTTGAAGAGGACGAGGAAGATATCGATCCTTCCATTGGTCGTGCTTGTGTTGCTGAACCATGGCGGCTTGGTTCTGTTGATTCTTCGAGGATCTTGAAGAGGGTTAAGGAGGATTTCCATGTCGCTGATCACAATTTCGTGTGTTTGGGTGGGTTTAGGAATGTGAGGTCGGTGTATGATTGGAAAGGGTTGAAGTTGGAATTGGATGAGACCCAGTACGATTTTGGGACGTGTTATGAGATTGAGTGCGAGAGCGATGATCCTGAAGGTGTTAAGAAGTTGCTTGAAGGGTTCTTGAAGGATAATGGGATAAGCTATTCTTATTCGGAGGTCTCCAAGTTTGCAATTTTCCGGTCGGGGAAGCTGCCATAGTAAGTAAAGCAAATGTACACTGTAGAATTCGGATTATTATTATTATTATTTATGATTCTTGTTTGATTTGGGTATACTAAAAAAATCCCTGCTTTCCCTAAGTGCTGATAAATTGTTTGTTCTTATGCTTATCAAAGAGGGGAAAAATGCTTTTCATTTGTTGAAATTTACATTTATGTTCATCAGTAACATATTAGTTTAGTCTTGATACGTTATGGGCTTGTTCAAGTTTAAGAGCTCCCCGAGGAGCAAAATTCCAACTCTATTCAGGTACCTTCTCTTCAAGTTGAGGGAGAAATGTTGAGAATCTTGGGCTGGTCTTACTTCTTTTCTTCTGTTCTTAAAGTTAGTGGACATGTTTCGAGTTAGGAAGAAAACACAAATATGTTTACATATTTGAGCATATTTAACTTTATATGGCTTGTTAAATCATCAAAAGAAAATTGAACTTTTGAAATCATTTAATTAAGATTTTTATGGTATCTCCATGTGTTAATGAAAATCAAACGTTTGGTTAGATATTAATTTGTACGACATTGTTGGAATGGCACAGAAAAGTACTTCTCTTATTTTATGTGAGTTAGATACACTTGTTAGGTATCTCATCTTTATCTTGGGGGGCTCTGTATCTAAATTGTGGTTGGAGGAGTTTGTGGTGACAACAGCGAGCAGAGTATTTCTGGCTGTTTCTTCAGTCTTCATCGAATGGTTGAAGTGATACACACTAAGTGCTAAGCACCTGTGTTTTTTTTCTTCAGGAGCTTAGATTCACATGTCCTTCAGAAAGCTGAACTTTAATTGAGGGGACCCTTTGGTGGTGTGACTATTTATTTCAAAAAGCACAGGCCCCTGAATGGTCTCATTTACTTGGTGAACGTCAGTGCTTCAGTATTGTAACACCCCCACCCCGGCCCCGTTAACCTTGACACAATATTTGATACAAAATAGGAAAGTAACTTGAATAACTTACTCAATAAGAAAATAGAAACTAACTAAACTAAACTAAATAGAAAACTAAAATAGAAAGTATTGACCCAAAAGTACTTTTCATGTGAACAGTGTCCACATGAACAGTGTTTCTGATGCGGAACCGAATTCCAATGATAGAAATCGGATCACTTAGGGCCCTCAAGAATGACTAAGAAGCTCAATGTAATGGTTGAGGGGTATGCGGAACCGAATTCGAATGATCGAAGTCGGATCACTTAGGGCCCTCAAGAATGACTAAGAAGCTCAATGTAATGGTTGAGGGGTATTCTTGTAATTTCAGAAACAATTTTAAGAGTTTAAAAGAGAGGAAAATAAAGAGGGGGCATTCTGGAATTATTAAAGTAAAGGGGAAGTAATAGAATATAACTTTATGAAACAAGGGCTTACTTGTAATAACAGCAAGGGGTTTGTTTGCAAATAAGAAAATATTGCTTCTTCAACCTTAGCGATAGAACACAATAGCTAGCAGAGACCGAAACTGGTTTCGGTTGGAAGAAGTTCTTCAATAGGTATTGGATGGACCTAAAACTTTAAGTGTATGATCGCAACTCCAGGTTCTACTGATTCCAGCCAATAAGCAGTCGATTGTGCAGTCCAGAAGTTGAGAATAAAACCCTGAACCTATTCTGGGCGATACTGTTGCAACCAGGATGATTTGTAGAGTAGAAGCTCACTGCAAGGAAGGAGTTTGGAGGAGAAACTCGAGGGCTTGAGTCGCCTATGGAAGGGCTTCCTTCGCTCAAAAGCTTTAACCCAAACAGATCAAAGGTGAGGGAGATCGATCCTCTTGTTTGGGACTGCAACTACCGCCAGAAACAGGGCAGCAGCTAGGTGTAACAAACAGAAATAAATACAAGAAGGAAGAAGATGGAGTCGTAGAGGAAAGGGAAGGGAATAGCAGATAAGAGAATTTCAGAGAGGGAGAACAAGAGATTCGCAGCTCACGGCAGCCATGGTTCACCCCAAAAACATTCATTCAATTTCATTCAATTCTAAAACTGAGTTCTTCTCCATTACAGGGCTATTTAAAGAAAAAAATAATGACATAATTTTGGAAGCTAATTAAAAATGGAAACTAAACCTAGTTAGCAACTAAAATAAAAATCAAATCTAAATAAAAGATTGTTAATCTAATCTCTAACCAACAAAGGAAGTAAATAAAAATCAAGTCAAAAGATAGCAACTAATTCCATCGTCGAGCTGCATCAACTCTCCCGGTCTTAAAAGAACTCGACTCCATCGAGTTAGGTCGTGCTCCCAAGATACCCTTGTAAGTTGCTCGCTGATGAGGTGGCACATATCTCAAAACAGAAGATGGGAACATAACACCAAGAGGAGGGAGAATAGGTTGACGTATCACTGAAGCAGGAGTTAGTCGACGACGTAGCATGTCTGATAATGCATGTGGCCTCATTAAGTATATACGACCTCCTTGCTTCACCTTGATGGTGTTCCGTGTGCCATCATAGAGAATGCCTGCATGTCGCTGCCAAGGTCGCCCTAGAAGAATGTCGCAGTGTGCCAATGAGGTGACCAAACAGGTGACATGGTATTGTATCAGCCCAAACTGTAAGTGTACTCGAACAACTGCAGTGGCCTCTTCTTGAGCTGTGGGTCCAAAACCTCGCACGTGAATTTTCTTGAAAAGCTGCTTCTGTGGAAGGTTGTGTGCTCGAACAAATTCAGCAGATATGAAGTTTGCTTCTGCCCCAGTATCAACAACTGCATGAACATCAGTATAGTTGGAGCCGTGCAGGAGAGTACCCTTCTGTCTGAAGAGAGGAGCCTTATCAACTAGTCTATTCGAAAAGGATGAAAGGCTAGCTGAATGAGCTTCTACATCCTCATCTTCATCATCAACAATATCATCGTCCTCGAGGGGATAAGGATATAAATGAGATTCATCTTCATTTTTCTCTGTCGGCTGCTTCTCTGCTACATTCACAGAATGAGTCCTGTTGGGATACTTGTTGGAATAGTGACCCTTCTCGCCACAACTATGGCATATGATATTCTTCACCCTAAGATTATCCTTGTTGAACTCTGACCTTTTTTCTTCAACTTGCGAGCTTCAGGCTTCTTTTCCTCCATATATGTTGGAGGTCTATAAACTGAAGAAGTCTTGAGCATACCCTTCCAATAAATGGATTTCTCTTCAGCTGTCTTGGCATGAGCTGCTGCCACATCAACAGACCTGAAATCAGTGTTAGCCAACTCAAGTCGAATCTCAATACTTAACCCATTGATATATCGCATCACCCGTTGCTGGTCTGTTTTCTGAAGTCGACACCTTGAAGACAGTTTGTGGAATTCGAGGGTGTAAGAATCCACATCTTTGTTCCCTTATTGCAAGTTAAGTAATTTATGGAACATTACCTTTTCATAATTAAGAGGAACAAATTTTTCAATCAGGATTTGCTTCATAACCTCCCAATTGGTAACGAGTCCAAGTCTTCTGACAAACCTTGCATGTAGTACATCATCCCACCATGAACATACATACCCCATAAATTTGGTGATGATGAGTTCACACTTCTTCACGTTTGGAAGAGACTTATATGCAAAAATTCTCTCCACTTTGGTAAGCCAGTCAAGAAATTCCTCAGGTCCCTTTTCACCACTGAACTCGAGAACCTCAACTTTGATGCCATAATCTCTGTCAGAAAATTGCCGGGTAACATCCTGGGGAACAACTGGATCAAGTTGCTGCCTCTGAGGTGTATCTTCGATCCGTAAAGTGTTGAGTTGATGAGGTAATGTAGAGGATCCTTCTTCAGCTCGTTTGTCGGACCTCTTCATAAAGGCAATCATCTCTTCCATAAACTTGTCAAACTTGGCTTCAGTCCTCTCAAGCCTAGCATCAGTATTCTGTTGGTTCTCGGCTAACTCGCGATACAATTTGTGCAACTCAGCATTGGTGATGTGACCTGTCATGGTTAGAAAATTATAGGAAAATTTGCTCTGATACCACTTGACGCGGAACCGAATTCCAATGATTGAAATCGGATCACTTAGGGCCCTCAAGAATGACTAAGAAGCTCAATGTAATGGTTGAGGGGTATTCTTGTAATTTCAGAAACAATTTTAAGAGCTTAAAAGAGAGGAAAATAAATAATGGGACAAACTGGAATAGGAAAATAAAGAGGGTGCATTCTGGAATTACTAAAGTAAAGGGGAAGTAATAGAATATAACTTTATGAAACAAGGGCTTACTTGTAATAACAGCAAGGGGTTTGTTTGCAAATAAGAAAATATTGCTTCTTCAACCTTAGCGATAGAACACAATAGCTAGCAGAGACCGAAACTGGTTTCGGTTGAAAGAAGTTCTTCAATAGGTATCGGATGGACCTAAAACTTTAAGTGTATGATCGCAACTCCAGGTTCTACTGATTCCAGCCAATAAGCAGTCGATTGTGCAGTCCAGAAGTTGAGAATAAAACCCTGAACCTATTCTGGGCGATACTGTTGCAACCAGGATGATTTGTAGAGTAGAAGCTCACTGCAAGGAAGGAGTTTGGAGGAGAAACTCGAGGGCTTGAGTCGCCTATGGAAGGGCTTCCTTCGCTCAAAAGCTTTAACCCAAACAGATCAAAGGTGAGGGAGATCGATCCTCTTGTTTGGGACTGCAACTACCGCCAGAAACAGGGCAGCAGCTAGGTGTAACAAACAGAAATAAATACAAGAAGGAAGAAGATGGAGTCGTAGAGGAAAGGGAAGGGAATAGCAGATAAGAGAATTTCAGAGAGGGAGAACAAGAGATTCGCAGCTCACGGCAGCCATGGTTCACCCCAAAAACATTCATTCAATTTCATTCAATTCTAAAACTGAGTTCTTCTCCATTACAGGGCTATTTAAAGAAAAAAATAATGACATAATTTTGGAAGCTAATTAAAAATGGAAACTAAACCTAGTTAGCAACTAAAATAAAAATCAAATCTAAATAAAAGACTGTTAATCTAATCTCTAACCAATAGAGGAAGTAAATAAAAATCAAGTCAAAAGATAGCAACTAATTCCATCGTCGAGCTGCATCAGTTTCGTGAACAGTATTTTCTGAATCTTGTTTTTTCCTTCTTCTCAAGCTTTGGTCTGCATCAAATACTGTACGTTACGGTAAAGGGTAAAATAGAAAATACAGTGAAAACTAATTTGACACTTTGGGAGGTGTCAACATGAAAAATCCTTCAATCTTAAACATGGAATATAGTAAATTTCTTAACATCAAAGTGATACCCTTTTGCAGACTATATAGCTCATCTCTGTTACCACTGTGAAAGTTCAGGAAGTTTACAATGATCTGAAATACCACAAAAATATGTTGGTATGTTCCGGCCACTGCTGCAGCTTATCATTTGTCGAGGACAGGAAGAAATATGTCCCTTATAGCCCCAGGAGGAGGATAGATGTGTTCCAATAAAACTCAAAAGTCAAATCCTATAAGACAGCTTTAAGACCAACAGTATTTTATGAAGCTGAATGTTTGGTTACAACTCATAAACATACTCAATGTACCTGAGAAGAGAATGTTGGGATGGATTAGTGGAGAAACTAGAAGAGACAAAATAAGAAATGAAAAATTATGAGATGTGTTAGGAGTAACTCCAATAGAAGTTGAAATGTTGGTATTTTCAGGCCACTGCTGCAGCTTATCATTTGTCGAGGACAGGATGAAATATGTCCCTATACTTATAGCCCCATGAGGAGGATAGATGTGTTCCAATAAAAAAAAGTACAATCCTATAAGACAGCTTCAAGACTGACAGTAATGTATGAAGCTGAATATTTGGTAACAACTCATAAACATACTAAATGTAGCTGAGAAGAGAATGTTGGGATGGATGAGTGGAGAAACTAGAAGAGACAAAATAAGAAATGAAAATTTGTGAGATGTTTTAGGAGTAGCTCCAATAGAAGTTGAAAGAGACATTGTTTGTGGCATGGGCAATTGCAATAGAGGCTTTGAGTGCACTAGTAAGAGGAACTGATATATTGCAGCTTGGAGGAGTTAAAGACCACAAATGAGCTTTAAACAAAGTTGAATGTTGAAATAGGATTCATGTAGCTGATCCATTTAGATGGGAAAAGGCTTGTCAAGTTGAGTTATACTTACAAAACTACTATCTTCCCAACTTCCCCTCAGTTATTTAATTGTGACTTGTTCTTTGCATTTCTGTTCTAATTTTGCAAGTTTAGTTCATTGTAAATATGGAGTATCATGAAACTAGAACATGTTAGAAGATGAAGGCCCACCTCAATGATTTCCAGCAAACACACTGTTTAAAGCTTGAAATTACCAAACCACCATGGTCCAGCTTCCAATTTGACCCAGTGCAACCCAATGGAGCAGACAATAAAAGAAATTTAAAGATTTTGAAAGAAAAGAAACCAAACGGTGTCTTTAGAGATGGTACAGGGGGGTGAGTAGTATTTTTGTTTTTGATGAGGCTGATTGGTGTGGGTTCCTCACTTCATGTTGAGCTCGTAGCTTTTAGCCAGGGGCTGAGTTGAATAATAGAGGTCACGGTGATTGATGCATGCATAGTTGTCCTGCCGTCTAGGCGATCCAAGAGTTGGAGGGGGCCTCAACGCAAAGCGACCCCAAGAAGGTGACCAAAATTGATGCAGGGACAATTCCTTGAACCAGTCCAAACTCATTGGATTGCCCAGATGTACATGAACGGGGTCCAATTGTTTTCGGGTTTGGTAGGATTTCATAATTAGATATTTATTTAAATTTATTTTCACCAAAAAAAAAAATATATTTATTTAGATTTATTATTGGGATTTTATAATGGACTGCATGGTGGAAGAGTCCTTTCCTTGTTTAGTCTTAGAGTTTTTCAGTTATAAGTCCATAGTTACACTTAGGATTGTTTCAGTCTTAGAGTAGGGGTCTTTTAATTATATTTTAAGGGAGAGGGTTTCCTGAAAGGCAGCGTGAACCCTGTGTACAGAAGCATCCGTCTTTCATGGGAGGTGTGGTGATCATTTTGTAGCCCATGCGTCTGGGCACAGGGGCAACACTGTCTTTCAGGGCTTTTTCCCCTTTCTTTAAATACCAGATTGTAATCAAACAATACTCAGATTGGAAATTTGGAATGAATGAAAAGATTTGAGTGGTTTTGTTACCATTGTGGTATGAATCAGGTTGTGTGACCTCTCTCTCTCTCTCTCTCTCTTGTTTGGGTTTCTTCCTCTACTTTGCTACTGATCTGATTTATATTTTGTTGCTGCTGTTACCTTCCAGCTTCACCTATTTTCTGCAACTAACAATAACACAGCACATTGGTGAATTCGCTGATCTCTCTTATAACCTATTCTTTTGACTTGAGAATTGGGGTAGTAGTCATAAATGCTACAGTGATTCAAACTATTGAATCTGAGTCTGAAAGACCACCTGGTTTATGAGTTCCATAGGCAATTCCAGAACTGGATTGGTATCTACCACCAGGTACAACTTCAGTAAATTAATCTTAAATTCTTGGTGGTTCATTTGGGTGGATATTGATAGCATTCAAATAGGGTTTTGGGTTGAGACCTTCAACCAAAATTCTCAGCTTCAGTAAAGCACCCACGTAGGAGATGTCTTCGCCAAACTGTGATCAGGTTTCTGGAGGTAGAAGACGATACTCCTTCCTTATTTCTCGCTTTTTTTATCTATCAAGCCTTTTTCCTTGGCTTCCAAAAGTACTCTCTTCTTTTATTCTTCTTTGTCCAGTCTCTTCTTTTGTTCTCCTTTGTCCATATTTTAGAATCCCTTCTAAGATTGTCCATGGATAATAAATAATAATTCCTTTAAAGTTCCATTGCTTCTTTAGTTACCAATAGTCCCTTGAAAATTCTGGTATATTACGAGATTGCCACTGGTTATTAGATTTGAGCTATCTGTTAAATTGGGTGTTCCCATAAATGCTTGCAAAATCATAGGTGCTTGCAAAATATTGATGGTATGGTCTCCCACTGTTTGTCTATCCCTGCAGCATTTCAAGGAGTGAATGCATATTACTTATTCCATAGTCTGGTCAATGTTTGTGATTATGATTACACCACTAGTTTTTCTACAAACTACTGCTGTATACTTTTTCTGATTTATGCAATTTTCTACATGACTAGCATGCACCGTGATCAATGAATACTCTTCCGCTCCCCCCCTCCTTCCCACACAGACACACACCCCCCTCAAACAGAAAAAATGTTGCTTTGCATTGGGACAAAAATAATTCAACTGTTTATTATTATGTTTGATTAGTTTGGATAATTGGGTCAGAGGATGTATGTAAATTGACTTTGCTTTTAACATTTCCTTGGTTGAGTCAATGCTTATCAGATGCATTTTATCTTCCCTCAAACAAGATCAGTTTACTCTTAAAGTTCAACTGAAATTCCATTTAGCATTTATGAAATTTGTTTTGATCACAAACCTTATAAACTTGCAACCTTCTTCCCTTCTTTTGGCAGGGTCTATTATTCTCTGTTCTGGATTATTGTGGATTCCTGTTAGTGTGGAACTGATAAGTTTATTGGTGATGTGAAAAGTTAATGTTCTGCTTCTCTTGCTGGCAATAGTTCTTATGTATTCTTCTTCCTAGCGGTTCTGTATTGAATATCATAACATGTCTTCAATGCTACAGTTGCTATTTTATTGATATCACTTATTTTGATGATCGTGCTGCTCATCCGTTGTCATGGGGTTACATACTTGTGGTTTAATTGGATGGGAAAGTATAATAGCCGAGGTGGAGCCGTGGAGGTGCCTTTTGCATTTTGTGCTAATTTCCGAATAACCATGGTGCTGACAATAAGTTCGTCATCATCCTTTGTGGCACATAGTTGGCAACCCATTTTCATGTGAAAGACCATTACAAGACAAATTTTTTTTTTTTTCATTACCCAAAACACCTCATATTGTACTTTAGCAAGCACCCTATGCATCTACCATTCTATCCACTGATGGATGTAGGCCACAGGGATGAATGTAAAAACCCAAAAGAGGAGATGCCGTCCTCTGGCTTCAATTTGTTTTAATCCCGTAATTGTATTTTCACTTATTTCTTGTAGCTGCAATCTAAAATATTTTTCAAGAGCCCAACCACTTGCACATCTGAATATTATAAAATTTATTTTGTAATTTTTTTGTAAATTAATGCCTTCTCAACATATCTACTCAAGCCTTTATAAGCAACTATTTTAGGGCATATTTGAGATATGGATATGGTCAATTAATGATGTTAAAATAAAAAGTGTTTTCTTCTTGCTTTTGACTTTCAAGTAATGGGAGAGGATTAGTTTCTGATTTGGAGTCTTGGTATAGTCTAAAGGGGTGAAAGTATAACCATTGGAGAGTCTGTTTCCGTGTTTGTATATTCATTTGGCAAGTATGTTAATTTTGATATAAGAGTATTAAGGGCTTTACAACACTTATTTTAAGGAAAATATACTAAATGCATGCCTAAAATAAATAAATAAATAATTAATTAAATAAGAGGTTAGTAATCTAGCAACTTAAAAATCTGTTTTCTTCTTGTTTTTGAATTTCAAGTAATGGTAGGGGATTTGTTTGTGATTTGGAGTCCTGGTATGGTATATAAGGCGGAAAAGTATTATCACTGGATGGTCAATTTTTATGTTTGCATATTCATTTGTCAAGTGTGTAAGTTTTGATAAAGAGTACTAAGGGTTCTACAATACTTCTTTAGAAAAAAAAAAACACATATATTGATCGGCATGGTTTAAAGTATCTTAAATTTAGTCAATTGATACGGCTAATAGAAAAAGATCCTTTTCAACACCATTGACTTTCCAACGATCCATCCAAAGGTTGGGAGTGTTCGGACACGTATCCCCAGGTGTTGGTAGATGTTGGTAGGTGTTGGGATGCTGCGTGATCAAGCCTTCTCAATCCGTGGATGGATCGTTGAAAGGTGATTGGAGGATGTAGTAGTTGGAGAGTAGCCAGATTCAATAGTTGATATCAATATTTTAATCCTTGTTGAAGGGTCAAGAAAATGTACTATATTGATGGATCAGGAAAAAAAATAAAAAATAAAGGGTAATTTACAACGCCACCCCCTGGAGAATGCCAATATTATAGGAACACCCCCTCTCTTTCACCAAATTAGACTCGGACCCACTACCGTCAGTCTCCGTTAAAGAATATACCATATATGCTGATGTCAACTATTATATTTTATTTTAAATACCAAAATGCCTTTACTAAACTAAACGTAAAATACCTAAAATGTCTATGTAATAAGTCCCTCCAAGAACTTGCGGCGAGGAGTTGACCCATGATGGTGGCATCGTTGGAGAGGCCGACTGTAATACCCCGCTTCTTAAACCCGGTCTGATTTCGCGGTTGAACCGGTTTAACCATGCAGGAACCGAGCCAGAGGAAATTAGAACAGGTTCCTTATGGGCTATGATGGCACGGGTGACCTTAAACACCGGCTGGCCCGACAAGTCCGAGCCAGTGCCAGAAGAGACGGGAGTTCCCAAACCGTGTACGTGCACCTACCATAAGGCTATGTACGGATAAAACAGGTATTATATCTGTATTTTAAGGTATATACGTATGCTACATCGTATGCCTGGGGCGGGGTTCGAGCCGAGGTCCGAACCCGGTCAAAATCCCGAGTCTTGGCTCTCA